>NC_057795.1:614658554-614939106 GCF_018294505.1 Triticum aestivum | reverse complement strand
CACGGGCACCCCTCCACCGTCTACTGTTCATCCAGCCCTCCACACAGCGGGGTCTTGTTCATCCACCCCTCCACGGGCACCCCTCCACCGTCTACTGTTCATCTAGCCCTCCACACAGCGGGGTCCTGTTCATCCAGAGGCAACGCCACCGCTCACTGTTCATCCACCCCCCCCGCAACACTCACTGTTCATCCAATCGATCGGCTTCAGTTAGCAGTAGTAGCGAAGGAATCGCTCGATCGGGTTTAGTTAACAGCCATCGATCGATCGCTCGGGTTCAGTAACGCGTAGCCTGCGGTGCAATCGCTCGGGTTCAGTTAGAGCCCAACGCCTCGCTCGGGTTCAGTTAGAGCCAACGCCTCGCACACACACGCGTACGTGTACGAGAGAACGTGCATCGCTTGGCCCCCGACCTCCCACCGTCACCGGCAAATCCCTGAAATTTTCCTCACCCTCGCTTCGACCATGGTTTTTTCCGTCATGGACGGCCCAAAGAATGTCATGCAGCTGCGTCTCCAGCCCGCCCAGGACAAAAAGCCCATTTTCTGTCATGATTTTTTGTCATAGAAGTAGGAGCCCACCACATCTATGATGATACCGGGTTTTGTCAAAATTATCGTCATAGAAGTGTCATATGTATGACAGAAAAAAAATTCGTTCGGCCCAAAATGTCACGGATGTGTCTTTTTTTTGTAGTGATGTCAACTCGGTGAGACCGATATGGTTAGGGTTAGGGCATAACATAATCTCGGTGAGACCAATTACACAAAATCGGTGAGACCGATTTTGGTAATAGACACACAGAGAGTTGGTCACGCAAACTCGGTTGGACCGATTCACTCATCTCGGTTGGACCGATTCGCTCATCTGGTTGGACCGAAACGTTACGAAAGGGAAACAGAGAGTTTGCATTGCAATCTCGGTGGGACCGATCGCTCATCTCGGTTTGACCCAAACATTACGAAGGGAAATAGAGAGATTACAATCCCATCTCGACGAGACCGAGATCCCTATCGGTGAGACCGAAAAGACTAGGGTTTATGGCAATGGCTATGTCAACTAAACTCGGTGGCGCCGGATAGGAAGTTTCGGTAGGGCCGAGTTTGACTTTTGGTTTGGGACATATGTGGATGTGAGAAAGTAGTTGAGGGATTTTGGAGCGTATCACTAAGCACTTTGAGTAAGAAACTCATTAAGAAACACCTCACCCCCTATTGATAGTATTGGCTTTTCCTATGGACTCAATGTGATCTTGGATCACTAAAAGCAAAATGCAGAGTCTTGTGCTTTGAGCTTGAGCCAATCCTTTTGTCCTTAGCATTTTGAGGGAGCCATGCCAAACATTGAGATTCCCTGAAATATTTATCTTGAAATAGATCAGCTCAATGAGCTATATGTTGTTAGGAATTACCAAAACCACCCAGGGATAGTTGCACTTTCAATCTCCCCCTTTTCGGTAATTGATGACAACATATAGAATAAAGCTTTGACAAATGATAATAAGATTGAAAAACATCGTCGCTTTGAGAAGTATGTGATAAGAAAGAGCTCCCCCTAAATTTGTGCATTATTTAAAATTTGCTTTGGACTGCAAATGCACAATGTGTTAGGATCATGGGTTACTCTTTCATGTCACATACATCTTGGTGGAGCGCTCAAAATGATAAGAATTGAACACATGCACTCATCACCAAGCAAAGTGAATGATCATATAAAGCATTAAGGTAGCATATGATCATCCAAGTATCTCACAAAAGACATAATGTATCAAGCACACAATAAAGAAATTCAACCAAAAAACAAGAGAGATAAAAGGCAACACTCTCTCTCGAAGCCTATGATCTATACATTTTTCTCCCCTTTGGCAACAAGTTACCAAAAAGTTCAAAAATGCATAGTGCTAAACAACTCTCAGGCTTGGTCTTCATGAGGTGGTGTAGAGATGACTCCAAGGACGAAATCATCTGTTGACGTAGCTGGAGCTGGTGGAGTGGCTGCTGGAGCTGGTGGTACTGAAGTTGTGGCTGCTGGTGCAGATGAAGTAGCTCTTGTGTCTGGAACAGGCACTGCAGCAGATCTCTATCCTCTGGGCACTCTAGCAAAAGCATCTGTAGTAGACTTGCCCTTCTTCTCCTCCACATCCTCCTGAAGTTGCTCAAATGCAGTTTGGATCTCAGTTACCTTGACATCAAGAGCATATAATTTCTGTTCAATGATCCTCTCCAAACTCTCATGGTTTTGAGTCAGGGTGGCCAAGCCCTTCTCAATCCTCAAGGTGGAGGCAATCAGATAGCCAAGCTGATCTTGCTTGCTCTTCAGGAACACGCGTGATGCCTCTTCAGCAGTTGGCATCTTTGTAGCTTTCTCTTCCCTTGCCTTCTCTCTCTTCTCATGTGCTTGCACAGATGATGGTTCCTCCTCATTCATCTCAACTGTGTTATCTTCAAAATAAGGATATAAGGGTAGATGCTCCTTATCCAATAGATATCTGACTGTGCCCATCTTTGAGTTGATCAGCTCCTGAATGTATGGAGCATACCCACAACTTCTCTTTTGATTAGTTGTTGTTCTCTTGATTGTTTCCACAATCAGACTCATGACTTTGAATTTTTGAGGCACATCAAACAAATGCAGCAGGTTGATAGCATGTCCTCTGTCGGAGTAATGGGCCACGGGTAGGCTAACCCGAGCCCCAAGACCTTTCAAGACATCGGGGCAGGCCGCGCCCCTCAGGCCGAGTCCCAGACGGCGACTCCGAGATAAGCCGACTCCAAGCTGGCGACCTCCAGAGAGGCCGACTCCAAGCTGGCGACCTTCAAGGAGGCCGACTTTGGAGAGTCGGCCCGTGGCTCCTCCCTCATCCAGAAGTATGATGCGGGGTAAGGTCACGACGTGGCCGTCTCCCCCCTGCTCACGAAGGGCCGGCATGGCTACAGTGAGCCGTATCGCTGGAAGATCTCCGGCGAGGTGCGGCACTGTTGCCATGCCTGCCCTGACCTCAGCCACAGTGCGCAGTACACTGTGCCCACGATGCCGGCCCGTATGACCCGAAGTCGGCGGGGCCGCTTGTCAGTGGGAGGGCCGAAGGCGGCCTGGGCGCCCGAAGACGGACCTGTGGGAGTTGGCCTCCCCGGAATCGGCCGACTCCCCCCCAGGGCCCCACGTGCCATTAACCTGATAAGATGGGGAATGGCGACAGCGATCGCCTGATAGACGGCGGCACTGTTGCCACGACCCAATGACCAAGCATGCGTCACCAGGAGTGTCGCTATAGTATCAAGCCTGTCCGCGGGACCCGCCATTCGGCGGGCCCCAGAAGCCGGCGGGAAGGACGGTGGCCAGAGAGACAGATGGCTGGGACCCGCGCCCAGCCATGTTACTATTGTACCCCCGGGGGGTAGGCCTATATAAACCCCCCGGGGCACCCATGCAAAGGGTTCGGACCTGAATAGAGATAGACCAGATAGCACGGGAGGAGAGAACTAGCCTTGCTCTCTCCTGCCTCCCAAAACAGCTCTAAGAGCACCATTGTAGTCACCTTGCTTGAGTGATCATGCGAAGACCCCGCAGAGCAGCCGTAGGGGTGTTATCTCCTAGGAGAGCCCTAAAGCTGGGTAAGATCCGTCGGCATGCATGTCTTCGCCTCATCCCGCTTCCAGGCATCGGCGACGTTCTACTCGCTCCCACCATGATAAGCCATCCTTTGGCATATGTCGTATCCAACCCCCGACATTTGGCGCCCACCATGGGGCGAGGTGCACCGTCGTCCGGAGATCTGCTCTAGACGGGAACCCTGTTCCTTCCCGGCGAGCGCAGCCAGCCCGGCACGCCGGATGGCGTCTGTGCCTACGCACTGCACGACGCGGAGATCGCCTGTGCGGCCAGCTGCCTCGCCGATCTTACCGGTGAGGTTCGCCTCTCCGATGAGCCTGCATCCGACGCAGGCACGAGTGCCCCCGAGAGCCTCCTCGCGGGCCTCCTCAACCAACTCCACGTCGCCGGCAAGCCTGCCGCGGACCTGGAGTCCATAGGATCCACCGACCCGATGCTGGTCGACTCAGACACCGCGTCGCTCGACGCGTTCCCCACCAACATGGTGGTCTACGACGAGCCGCTCTCGTACGCGGGGAGCGGCAGAAGCACCGTCACCGAGGTCCTCGTCCTCGAACACGGCGAGCGCTCCGGCGAGGAAGCGCATGACCTGCTTGACGCGGCCCTACGAGACCTTGCAGCGCCGATTCCAGAAGACGCCGACGCCGGGACGCTGCAGGCGCTCCGCCAGCAGCTCATCGAGGGCGCGAAAAAGCTGGCAAGCATGAGGTTCTTGTCAGAAGCTTACCAACGAGAGATGGATCGCGCCGTAGGCGGTTCGCCGGCTCCAACTGGGCCTAGCCGCCTAGGCGCGGTCCGACAGCACGGCGCGACAATCACAAACCTCTTCGGGGCTGATCGCCCTGTGTACGCCACGCCCGCAGAGAATATCCGTGCCGCCCAGGCGGCGGCAGACGAGCTCGACAACTTCGAAGGCGAAGAGCGCCAAATAATGACGGAGCGAGTTCAGCAGCTCCTCGACGCGGCCGCCGCGCAGAACGTGCCAGCTGCCGCACCGAGGCGCCGCAGCGCCAAAACGATGACCCACCGCCTCGCCGAGACCAAGGTGCGACGTCTCGGACGCCGACTGGCGGGGCCCGTGGGAAGAAGGACAAGGAGCCGACTGTCAGCCATAGCCGGACTCACATCACCATCGAGCGCGACCAAGACGGCCGCCCGAGAGCAGTGGAACGGCGGGACGACTACCAGCCTCCCCCTCCTCACGGAGAAAGGCGAGTCTCCGCGCCGCCCGTGGAACATCCGACTCTCGGCGACCGCCTTGGCCGCCGAGAGGGAGTCGGAGAGAATGACGCCTGCCACCGGATCGACCGACTCAACTGATCCTTGGTGCTGGAAGAAGAGGACGAGTTGGGTCCCCCCTGCTTCGGACCCCGCATCCGGGACGAGCCCTTTCCCAAAGGGTTCACGCTCCCCCGAGACACGCCCAAGTATACCGGCACCGTGAAGCCGGAAGATTGGCTGATCGACTACTCCACGGCTGTCAACATAGCGAACGGCAACAAGCGTGTTGCCGTAAGATATGTCCCGCTCATGCTCCAGGGCTCGGCCCGGACATGGTTAAACAATCTGAAGCCTCGCAGCATCAACAGTTGGGTCGACTTCACCGAGGCTTTTGTCCGCAACTTCACGAGCACGTACAAGCAACCTCCCAAGCCACGCCAGCTCTCCTTGTGCGTGTAAGGCCCTGACGAGTCTACTCGCGACTACCTCACGCGTTGGGGGGGAACTCCGGAACTCCTGCGAGGGCGTGCACGAGGTGCAGGCCATCGAGTACTTCACTGCCGGGTGCAGAGAAGGCACCCTCCTCAAGCACAAGCTCCTCTGCGACGAGCCCAGGACCCTCGACAAGCTGCTGATCACGGCGGACAAGTACGCCACGGCCGACTCCTCCATGAAGGCAGAGATTCGGGTCAGCGCAACTGGCAAAGTCGCCCCTCAGGCTCCAAGAGCTCCGGCTGGAGACACCAGTCGGCGGCAGCAGCAGAATGACCAGAAGCGCAAGGCCCCGCTGCCGACTTCCAGCAGTCGGCAGGTGGCAACGACGGAGGACCAGCAATTGGAGGGACCGCCTCCAGCGAAGCGGCAGAAGGGCGGCAAGTCCAACTGGCTGCCGGCTTTCTCCTACGAGAAGACTCTGGATGGTCCCTGCAAGTTCCACAGCGGCGTGAAGCTGTCCAACCATACCACCAGGAAATGTCACTGGCTAACAAGAATCGCCAAAGGGGACGGCTTGCCCCCTCCCCCTCCTGCTGGGCCGCCTCCTCCGCAGTCACCCCAGTAGCCGGCCGTCAGGCCAGTGGGCGCGATACAAGACGAGTTCCCGGACGAGCACGGAGCCTATGTGGTGTTCACCAGTGTAGCGGATGACCGGCGCAGCAGGCGCCAACAGGAGCAAGAAGTAAATGCAGTTGCATCAAGCACTCTAGAGTTCATGCATTGGTCCAAAAGGCCTATCAGTTGGAGCAGAGCTGATCACCCAGAGGTGATGCCGAGCCCAGGCTCTTACGCCTTGGTCCTAGGCGCCACACTTGCCACGGACAGACGGGCCGCTCGCTTCTCACGAGTACTGATAGACGGAGGCAGCAGCATCAACATCCTGTACAAGGATACAATGGAGAAACTAGGAATCAAGCGAAGACAGCTTCAGAGCAGCCGGACTGTGTTTCACGGAATTGTCCCCGGCCTTTCTTGCTCGCCAATCGGCAAGATCCTGATAGATGTCCTCTTCGGAGACAAGGATCATTTCCGCCGAGAGCAAATTTGGTTTGAGGTGGTGGACATTGAAAGCCCATATCACGCATTGCTCGGCCGACCCGCCCTGGCCAAGTTCATGGCGGTACCCCACTACGCCTACCTCAAGATGAAGATGCCGAGTTCCAAGGGAATCCTAACCGTGTCCGGCGACTATAGGAACTCATCCGCTTGCGCGGCCGAAAGCAGTCGGCTGGCCGAGTCCTTGGTGATCGCGGCTGAGAAATGGCTTCTTGATCAGGTCGTGGCGATGGCCGGCAAGCAGCCCGAGTTATCGCCCGACCCCAAGGAGTCGGAAGCAGAAGGATCATTCAAGCCGGCCAAGGAAACAAAGAAGATACTGTTGGACCCAGAGCAACCGGAGAGGCACGCTGTCATAGGCACTGTCCTTGACAGCAAATAGGAAGGCGAGCTCGTCGATTTCCTCCGTGAGAATCGCGACATCTTCGCATGGTCCCCAAAGGACATGCCCGGTGTCCCGACAGAATTCGCCGAGCACAAGTTACATGTCCGACCTGATATGAAGCCCGTCAGGCAGCCCTTGCGCCGCCTGTCAGAAGAAAAAAAAAGATTTGTTGGAGAAGTAATAGCCCGGCTTCTGGCAGCCGGCTTCATCATGGAAGTGTTTTTCCCAGAGTGGCTGGCAAACCCGGTACTGGTGCTAAAGAAGAACAAGCAGTGGCGGATGTGCATCGATTACACGAGCCTCAACAAAGCTTGCCCCAAAGACCCATTTGCTCTGCCGAGAATCGATCAGGTGATAGACTCCACAGCCGGATGCGAGCTGTTGAGTTTCCTAGATGCGTATTCAGGATATCACCAGATCAAGCTGAACCCGGCTGACAGACTGAAGACCACCTTCATCACGCCATTTGGAGCCTTCTGCTACCTGACCATGACGTTTGGCTTGAGAAATGCCAGTGCCACCTTTCAACATTGCATGCAGAAGTGCCTCCTGAAGCAACTCGGCAGAAACGCCCACGTCTATGTGGATGATGTAGTGGTGAAGACAGAGAAGCGTGGAACCTTGCTGGAGGACCTCAAGGAAACTTTCGAGAATCTGCGCCGATTCCAGATCAAGCTCAACCCAGAGAAGTGCGTTTTTGAAGTACCAGCCGGCCAGCTCCTCGGTTTCCTGGTGTCCGAACGCGGCATAGAGTGCAATCCTGTGAAGATCAAGGCCATCGAGAGGATGGAAGCACCCAGACGACTGTTAGATGTGCAGAAGTTCACCGGCTGTTTGGCATCCATCAGCCGATTCATCAGTTGGCTGGGCGAGAAGGCTCTCCCCTTGTATCAGCTCATGAAGAAGACGACCTTCTTTGAGTGGACTCCCAAGGCGGACGAGGCTTTTCTCCAACTGAAGAAGATGCTGACTGCTCCCCCTGTGCTGGCGGCTCCGACTCCCAAAGAGCCCATGCTCCTATACATTGCCGCCACCAGCCGAGTAGTCAGCACAGTCATGGTAGTTGAGCGCAAGGAGGAAGGCAAGGCGCTACCTGTCCAGAGACCGGTGTATTACCTGAGTGAAGTACTGTCGACCTCCAAGCAGAACTACCCCCATTACCAGAAGATGTGCTACGGAGTGCATTTCGCCGCCAAGAAATTGAAGCCTTACTTCCAGGAGCATCCAATCACTGTGGTCTGTACAGCCCCGCTGGCCGAGATCATCGGAAGCCGAGATACTTCTGGCCGAGTGGCCAAATGGGCCATTGACTTGGCTCCCTACACCATCTACTATGGGCCCCACACCGCCATCAAGTCGCAGGCGCTAGCCGACTTCCTCGTCGACTGGGCCGAGACCCAGTACCTCCCGCCAGCGCCTGACTCCACCCATTGGCGGATGCACTTTGACGGCTCCAAGATGTGCACCGGCTTGGGAGCCGGCGTCGTCCTCACTTCCCCCAAGGGCGACAAGCTCAGATATGCACTGCAGATCCACTTTGCCGCCTCCAACAACGTGGCCGAGTACAAGGCGCTCATACACGGGCTCCGGCTTGCCAAAGAACTCGGCATTCGCCGGATCTTGTGTTATGGCGACTCCGACTTGGTAGTCCAACAATCATCTGGCGATTGGGATGCCAAGGACGCAAATATGGTGAGCTACCATTTCCTCGTTCAGCAGCTCAGCAGATACTTCGAGGGGTGCGAGTTCCTCCACGTGCCAAGGAACGACAACGACCAAGCAGACGCCTTGGCACGAATCGGCTCCACTCGCCAGGCAATACCATCTGGTGTCGCCCTCCGGCGCCTCCTCAAGCCTTCTATCAAGCCGTCACCAGAATCAGATTCAATCTTTGTGTAGGCTCCGCCTGAGGACGCCGGACACGACTCCAGGAACCACACAGTCGAAGCCGCCCTGGGGACTTCAGAGCCCGGCCCGGGGACTGCTGTGGCAAGATCAAAGACTCCAGAGCTCGGCCCGGGGACTGCTCCAGTCAGCCCCGGGACTTTGTCAAACCAGCAAGCAGCTGCAGACTCCAACCCGCCGCCTCCCAGCCCGGCCGCCCTTATCCAAGTCGCATTAGTGGCAGTTGAAGAAATAGCAGCACCTTCATGGGCCCAGCCCATCCTCAGATTCTTGGTAAACAGAGAGCTGCCAACTGATGAAATCTTGGCTCGGCAAGTGCAATGCCGAGCATCAGCCTATACCATAGTCAACAGAGAGCTGGTCAGGCGCAGCGTTACCGGCGTCTTCCAACGCTGCGTCGAGGTAGAACAAGGCCAAGCAATCCTTAGAGACATCCACGAAGGCAAGTGCGGTCACCACGCGGCCTCCAGAGCACTCGTCGCCAAAGCCTTCCGGCACGGTTTCTTCTGGCCAACCGCCCTGGAAGAGGCCAAAGAGCTAGTCCAAAAGTGCAAGGGGTGCCAGATTTTCCGTTCCAAGCCACTTCAGCCAGCTTCCGTACTCAAGACTATCCCCATCGCCTGGCCCTTTGCAGTATGGGGTCTGGACATGGTGGGACCATTTAAGACGGCACGAGGTGGCTTGACTCACCTGCTTGTCGCAGTGGATAAATTCACCAAGTGGGTGGAGGCGAAACCCATCAAGAAATTGAACGGTCCGACTGCAGTAACCTTCATCGCTGACATCACAACTCGGTACGGCATCCCACACAGCACCATCACCGACAATGGCACGAATTTTGCCAAAGGCGCCTTGGCCCGTTTCTGCGCGACGTAGGGCATCCGACTGGACTTAGCATCCGTTGCCCATCCACAGTCAAACGGCCAGGTGGAGCGAGCAAATGGCCTCGTCTTATCCGGCATCAAGCCTCGACTCGTCATCCCACTGGAGCGATCTGCCGGCTGTTGGCTTGAGGAGCTGCCAGCCATCCTCTAGAGTCTGCGCACAACTCCGAACAAGTCAACTGGCTTCACACCCTTCTTCCTCGTCTATGGTGCCGAAGCCGTCATCCCAACGGACATAGAGTTCGACTCCCCGCGAGTCACCATGTACACCGAGGAAGAAGCAGAAGAAGCACGACAAGACGGCGTCGATCTGCTGGAAGAGGGCCGGCTGTTGGCACTCAGCCGGTCCAGCATCTACCAGCAGAGCCTGCGTCCATACTACAACAGGAAGGTCAGGCCAAGATCTTTCCAAGAAGGCGACCTTGTGCTCCAGCTGATCCGGCGAACAGCCGGCCAGCACAAGCTATCGGCGCCTGGGGAAGGCCCCTTCATCATCATCAAGGTGTTAGGAAACGACGCCTACTATCTTGTCGACGCTCAGAAGCCCCGAGCGTGCAAGAGGGACGACTCTGGCAAAGAAACAGAGCGCCCATGGAATGCAAATCTTCTTCGAAGATTTTACAGTTGATGCAGTATGTATCGCACTACCCCTTTGTATTAAAGTACTAAGACTTTGGCCCCCCCAAGACGAGCTCGAGGACTGCCCTTTTTGTTATCTATATGATAAGCATTATGCCTTCGAGAAAATCACTTTCATTGCAAGCCGCTTGGCACCGGGCCAGACTAGTCGGCCCGGGGACTCGCCGCCTTGCGCTATGAGGAGCTTCCCGCAGTCAGACAAGTAGTGCACGGTGCCCAATCCGCCTCCTGGCAAAGCCACAGCTCGCAGAGCGACTGTGAGGCGAACAGGAGGGGGGAAGAACAGGCGCCCACACGAAAAATGGCTAAGGACCTAAAGCATGAACATAGCGTAAGACAGCCTCCAGCATTTCTAAAGCGGAAGCCGACTCATGAGTAGCCGGCTCGCCGTCTTTATGAGCTTTTATCAAGGACGGCCAACTCTTGGGTAGTCGGCTTGTCGCTTTCTATCCAACTTGCTAAAGAAACTCTAAAACGGCCAGGTACTTGCCTTGCAAAGTAGCTGAGCACTTGACCCAGCGACAGTCCGCGGAGCGGCTGTCCGACTGGCAAGGCAGCGACTAAAGGAAGGCGGCAAAGGGAAAAGCCTAAAAGAGTAGTAAGCAAGGGAAGACGGAAATCGGATAAATATTTACATAGGCCCTTGGCCGAATTTTCGAATAGAGGTTCAAGATACACCCCGCGGGTGGAACTGTTCGAAACTAACAAAGTTTTCAAAAGATTACTAAGACAGACAGGCAGAGGCAGCCTAGGAGGCGGCATCGGGAATAGGAGGATCGGAGGAGATGGCGGTGTCAGGCGCCAGGGCAGTCGGCTGGGCGGTCTCGGCTTGATCACCTCCGGCGGCAGTCGCCTTCTCTTGACGCGGCTCGTTGCTGGAGGCGCGGTCGAGCTGAGGCTGGCCGCCTGCTCCGTCTTCTGGCGCCTCCTCCTCGCCTTCGTCCTCCGCCTTGTCCTCCTCCTCAGTGCTGGAATCGATCACCTCCGCCGAATCTTCGCCATACTCCGGGTTCATTTTGAACCACTCCGGCGGCACTTCCTCGCCGCCTTCAGCCCGCTCGGGGACGAAGACGCTGGTGTCCGTGTACTCGGCGATGGCCGCTGCACGCTCGATAAGGGTGCCATCCACGGCCTCCAGCTCGGGATGGGCTTCTGACCGAAACGCGGCCAGACGGTCCAGGTCCAGCCCTGGATACCACGCCTTGACAAACTCCAAGGCCCGGCGCGCTCCGGCCCGGGCCGAGGAGCCCTTCCAAGCCTCAAGACGGTCGGCAGCGACCTCCAGCTAGTCGGCAGTTCGGCTAGCAGTGCGCAGAGCCGGCATGCCTGGCCACAAGGCGGCAACCGCCTGGGCGCCGGCACGCTGAAGCCGGCGCATCAGCCGGTGAGCCGGACGAAGACGGGCTTCAATGCTCAGAAGCTGCTCATCGACGGTTCGGGGGGCATTGGCGGCGATCTCCTCACCGTTCGCCCTTCGCGCCTCACGAGCAGCCTCGATGGCCAGAGGAACTGCCTGCGAATGACCAGGGAAGAAGTCTGCCAAGACAAAAAAGAAGCAAGACGAAAAAATCAGAAGTCGGCCTGACACATAGTCAGAAGCCCGAAGAAGCGAAAGAAACTTACCATCAACAATATCCTCGATCTCGTGGAAGCCGGAGGTCAGCATCGCCTCCCTGTCAGTCTAGGAGGAACGCTCGCTCTCGAACTCGGCCAGGAGTGCGGCCTCCCTCTTCTCGGCCTCATCCTGCGCCTTCTTGAGCAGCTCCTTCTGCTCGGCCAGCTGCGCCACCAGCAGGTCGCGCTCCGTAGCGAGCTTGCCACACTCCTCCTCTTTGGCATGACGGGCAGTATTGGCCTCGCCCAGCTGCTCCTGAAGAACGGCATTGGCCTCTGAGGAACAAAGAAGAGACAAAATAAGTCATTAACAAAAAAGATTGCCGGGAAGATCCGGCCCGACTGCTCAGCAGTCGGCCCGAATCTCGGGGACTACAGCCCGCGGGTGCGCCAGTGCGCCCCCACGCAGAAGAAGAACTTACTCCGGCTTTCCGACAAGTTGGCAGCCCGCTTGTTTAGCTCCTCGACATTGCGGTTGAAGGCAGTGGCGTGGAGGTTGTGATACTCCTGCAATGAATCATTGAAGACAAAGTTAGTATTTGGAACTCGCCAAAGGGAGTTCCGAACCGCCTGCTCAGTAGCCGGCCCGGAACTCGGGGACTACACCCAGTGGGTGCGCTGGCGCGCCCCCACGGAGAAACGAACAAGAATCCGAAGGGAAAAGAAACTTACTCGGACGGCCGTTCGTGCGGCCAGATGCGCTCTGGTGCAGGCTTGAAGGGCGTCGCCCTCGGCCCGCAGCTTCGCCTGGACTTCCAGGAGCAGTTGATTCAACGGCCCGGTGCCGCCTCCGCGCACCCACCCGGTGGGCGCGGCACTTGTGGCCTCGGCGTCTAGGGATGCCGAGCGGGCCACGCCGGCCTCCCAAGGACGCGGCGCTGAGGTCGCCCTCTCAAGATGGCGACGCACCGGCGAGGCGACTTGGAGAAGCAGCCGCGCTTCAGCCTCGTCCATAGCCGGCGGCTCCGACGGATCCATCGGTTGTTTGCCGTGCGGCGTCCCAGACGGCGGTGGAGGCGGTGGTGGCGGCACGAGGGTGTCCGACATAGAAACGTCACCGCCCTCCTTCTCCACGATGGGGTCCTTGGTGCCGGCCCCTCCGGTTTGCCCTGTGAACTCCGGAGGCGGCGACGCAGACGATAGCGGGGGGGCGAGCATCGCTGATCGGCGACGCGCGGCCTCCTCGGCATGCCATCTCGCTGCGAGGGTAGCCTCGGCATCCTCCAGTTCCTTCTGGACGGAGGCGTCCACCTTGTCGGCCTCCGTCTTCTCCAGACGCTCGGCTTCCTCCTCCTCGCGCTTCTCCCGCGCGTTTCGCTCCGTCGCCTCCTAGAGGGCGGCGGCAGGGTCGGCCCGCCGAGTATTGGCGGACGTCTCCGCCGACCCCATGACAGAGGGGACGGCGACTCTCTCAAGGGAGAGAGGGGCCCTGGAGAAGATCGGAGGGAGTACATAAACGAAGACTCGGACAGGACTCAACAAAGAAAATAAAAGAGCATGAAGACTTACGCGGATACTAGCAGCGGCCTCCTCCCGTCTGGTCGCGGCGGCCGCCCCTTAAGCTTCTTCAATTTGCCGCCGGGCGCACTCGGCCCGGCGTGATGCCTCTTCGCGCCGCCCTGGCCGGCGGAGGAGCCGACCTTCGGCTGGTGGCGCGGGGCGACTTCCCCCTTGGCGTCGGCGTCGGGCCAGTCGTCAAAAGTGGCCGAAGGCCTGAAGTCGTCTTCCTCTACTCCTTCCCCGCCTTCGGCGTCGGCTTCCATTGCCGCCGCCCCCAAGTCAGGGTCATCGACGTCGCTCTCTGCGCGGTCGGGGACATACTTGCGGGGCTGTCTCGTAGCACCGGCGGCAGACTGCATAAGAGGATTCTGGTTCAGAAGAAGCCGACAACAGTTAGAAGCCGGAGTCGGCTGAGGAAAAAAGACAAAGCAATAGGAAGACACGACTTACCATTGGTGGAGGGTTATCGCGCGAGTACAGCTCCTTGCCGAACTGCCAGTCCTCCTCGTACTCGCAGTGCGCGATATAGTTCACCATGTTCGCCACCTCCTTGCGGGGCATCTCCTTGGTGCTCATCCGACTTGGGTCTCGGGGGCCGCTCATCTGACAGATCAGGTGTGGCCGGCCTTGGAGCGGGAGAACTCAGCGCGTTACGAAGGCGGCCAGCAAGTCGGCCCCGACGAGTCCCTCCGACTGTATCAAGACTCGAAGTCGCGCTACGGCGGCGGCTCCGGCAAGGGACAGCGACTTGACTCTATGGGACCAGCTGGGGAGCCTCCCGGTCAGGGGAGTGGCGTTGTAGGGCGGTAGGTTGACGTAGTCGCCGTTGGAGGCGAGGTTCTTCACGTAGAAGTACGTGCGCTGCCACATCTTCACTGACTTGATCAGCGCGATGGGAGGAAAGGGATTGTCGGCCGTCGAGCGTCGCATCACGATGAAGGCGCCGCACTGAGCCAGCACGCCGGCGATGTGTGTCCCGAGCTTAGAAGAGAAGAATTCCCCTCACAGCTCGATGGTGGGGAGAAGGCCGAGGAAACCTTTGCACAGAGTGGCGAAGGCGGAGAGCAGCACCACCGTGTTTGGTGTGAGGTGGTGCGGCTGAAGACTGTGGAACTCCAGGAACGAGCGGAAGAAGCCGCTCGCGGCAGCCCCAGGCCGCGCATAAGGTGCGAGCAGAAGACGACCCGCTCGCCCTCTTCCGGCGCCGGCCGGATTTCCCCCTTCGGTGCGGCGCGGGCGCGCACGAGGTCCGCGCTGGGAAGACGACGTGTCTGGCGGAGGAACTCGATGTGTTCTTCCTCTACCTTCGAGCCGTCCCACACGCCGGAGCGCACGGCAGGGGCCGCGACGGAGGAAGAGCTCATCGCCGCGGTATGGTGTGCTCTGGCTCAACGGCGGAGGAAGGAAGGAGAGAGAGCAAGATGGGGCGGGGGAGCGGGGAAGAAGGGCGCGCGAGCTGTGCCCCTCCGCTACCCCCCGCCTACTTATAGCCCAGCGGGCTGAGAAGCCGAGGCGGCGGGCGTGGGATTAACTGCGCACGACCTCCCGCACCGCCCCACGATTTACCCCACGAAGTTACTGCGCGCAGTAACGACGTGGGAAAACCAACCGTCCACGGCCGCAACGGATCCGTCCGTATGCCGATGCGCGGTAGTGGCGGGTCCCGCCTGATAGCCCGTCCCGTCGCGCGCGTGGGCAGGCAGACTGTTCTCCCCACGTAGCGCCACGCGATAGGACCGCCTTAACGGTAGCAGGAAGGCGTATCAGGCAGGCCGCCTAGTTTCCCGCCGCGACTTTCGAACTGAGGCTCTTCGCCGAAACTCCGACTTTCGGCAGTCGGCCCAAGAGAAGACGGCAGCCGAGTCCCAGAAGTCTGCACTTATAAAGATTGAAGCTGATGAAGCCCCACAATGCAGCGACCGCCGGGCTTCACCAGCTTCGGGGACTACTATCGGAGTAATGGGCCACGGGTAGGCTAACCCGAGCCCCAAGACCTTTCAAGACATCAGGGCAGGCCGCGCCCCTCAGGCCGAGTCCCAGACGGCGACTCCGAGATAAGCCGACTCCAAGCTGGCGACCTCCAGAGAGGCCGACTCCAAGCTGGCGACCTTCAAGGAGGCCGACTTTGGAGAGTCGGCCCGTGGCTCCTCCCTCATCCCGAAGTACGATGCGGGGTACGGTCACAAAGTGGCCGTCTCCCTCCTGCTCACGAAGGGTCGGCATGGCTACAGTGAGCCGTATCGCTGGAAGATCTCCGGCGAGGCGCGGCACTGTTGCCATGCCTGCCCTGACCTCAGCCACAGTGCACAGTACACTGTGCCCACGATGCCGGCCCGTACGACCCGGAGGCGGCAGGGCCGCCTGTCAGTGGGAGGGCCGAAGGCGGCCTGGGCGCCCGAAGACAGACCTGTGGGAGTCGGCCTCCCCGGAATCGGCCGACTCCCCCCCAGGGCCCCACGTGCCATTAACCTGATAAGATGGGGAATGGCAACAGTGATAGCCTGATAGACGGCGGCACTGTTTCCACGACCCGATGACCAAGCCTGCGTCACCAGGAGTGTCGCTACAGTATCAAGCCTATCCGCGGGACCCGCCAGTCGGCGGGCCCCAGAAGCCGGCGGGAAGGACGGTGGCCAGAGAGATAGACGGCTGGGACCCGCACCCAGCCATGTTACTATTGTACCCCCGGGGGTAGGCCTATATAAACCCCCCGGGGCACCCATGCAAAGGGTTCGGACCTGAATAGAGATAGACCAGATAGCACGGGAGGAGAGAGCTAGCCTTTCTCTCTCCTGCCTCCCAAAACAGCTCTAGGAGCACCATTGTAGTCACCTTGCTTGAGTGATCATGCGGAGACCCCGCAGAGCAGCAGTAGGGGTGTTATCTCCTAGGAGAGCCCTGAAGCTGGGTAAGATCCGCCGGCGTGCATGTCTTTGCCTCAGCCCGCTTCCAGGCACCGGCGACATTCTACTTGCTCCCACCATGATAAGCCATCCTTTGGCATATGTCGTATCCAACCCCCGACATCCTCTGATCATCTTGTGATCTCCAGACTTGGGTAGCAATGTGTTCCTAAGGATCCAGTTGATTGTAGGCAGAACAGACACCAAGAAGTGTATAGATCCAAGCTTGTGAGTTTCCAAAGCTTTATCTAGGATCTCTCTATACATGTGTGCCATAGTGTTGTGGTCTTTCTTCTTCTCAGCATAAACATCCAAGTCATCTTCATTTTCTTTTGGAGCATTGATCAACTGAGCCCATTCTTAAACAGTGGATTGGTACCTAGTACCTTCAGACATCTAGATGATCTTCCCATCTGGGTAGAAGTGGACTGTGGAGTAAAACGGCATGATGAGCTCATCATTCCACTTGGTGAGCTTCTGGGCACCAAATTCATCAACTCCACATGCTTTGAAGCTGTCATATACTCCTGGATAGTGACCTTCATTTTTCTTGATGTACTCCCAGTTGATCCATCTCATGTCACACACAATGGGCTTCTTGTCAAGGAAAATTGTCTAATAAAAATCTTGTTGCGCATTTGTGTGAAATCTGTAGTCAACTGTTGTCCTTCTCCTCACAGCATATGGATCTGACTGCATCCACAATCTCAGTCCAGCATCCTTTCTGATGTGCATGTCTTCAGCTACTGGATGAGCATCATTATGGTCAGGAATCTTGGGATTCAACTTCCTCAAAACAAGTGAATCATCTTCTTCTTCAGCAGCTTCAGACACTGGGGCCTTGTTCTTCTCTGCAGCAGGTATACTTCTGGTGTTCCTCTTGGGTTTAGGCTTTGGAGCTGGAGCAGCAGCCTTGGGAGCAGCTTTGGGCTTAGATGGAGCAGCCCCTGATCTTATTGCATCTCCCATGAGCTTCTGAGCTTTGCGTGCTCGAGCAGCATCCTCTTTCTCTTCTTCTTCCTCATCAGAAGAGTGCTTCTCAAATTCTGCCATTGGCTCAACTTTCTTGCACCATCTCCCTCTCTTTCTTTCCTTCTTTTTTCCTTTCGTAGCAGCCTTTTTGGGTTCAGATCCCAAAGTCTCTTGAGTGGATGCTCTGGCCATTGACATAGAAACTCTTCTTGCTGGAACATTTGTTTTCATTCCTGGCTTAGTTGCAGCAGTTGTGCCATACTCCTTTTTCAGCACCTTTCTCCTTGAGGTGGCCTCATCTTCAACAACCACATAATCCTCATCTTCTGAATCTGAGGTTTTCTTCTTCCTTGTCCTGGTAGCTGCCTTTGGCAAGTTACTGGGTGTGCTCCTGCTACCCTCATCATAGCTTCTTGAGGGACTAGTGCCCTCACTCATCTGGGCTTGTTCCTCTGACTTGTTCTGACTATCACTTTGATCAGACATGTTCAGGCAAACTCACTGACAACAGACCCTGTGAATAGATATAGATCAGGTAGACTGGATGAGCATCACAAAGTATAGAGGTTTTTTGCAAAACAATTGAGTCAAAAACTTTGTTTTAGTTTTCCACAGAAAGCATTTAGGAGCTACCAATTTGTAAACTCGGTGATACCGAAGCAGCTTTTGGAACCGAAACTAGTGAACTCAGTCAGACTGAGTCACAGTTTGGTGGCACCGAGACTGCTAGGGTTTCACAGAGAATCGATCTCGGTCACACCGATTTGCAATTCTATATCAGACTGAAAATCGCATGTGCAATGGCTTAAGCCAAATCGATGAGACCGATTTCTACAACTCGGTCGGTACGAATGAGTTCGGCGGAAATCTAACCCTAAATTTTCAAATCGAATCTAATCTACGGAATACTTTCGCTGGACAGGAAGATTTCATACGTGGGAAAAATCATGGCAAAGCAATGTGCTAGGAATCGGAGTTAAAGAATAGCACAAAGTATCAAGTTCATACCCTAACTCAGCGGTGAACTTGCTACGGCGGCAACGGCGGGGCAGAATGCCATTGACGGCGGCGGAGACCAGTGGTGGGAGGTCGCTGTTGGCGAGAAGATGATCCGGAGACCGAAGAGGCAGAGCAGGTTATGCGCGGGCGAAGGGTTTTGGAAAAATTTCCAAAATTTGACCCGTGAGTATATATAGCCTGACCCTGTCGGTGTGACCGAGTGGAACAACTCGGTGGCACCGAGATGCAAAACTACGAGCAGTTACTACAACTCGGTGTGACTGAAAGGTTCTAATCGGTTGAACCGAGAATAAAAACCTAGATCAACTTAGTGATCTCGGTATGACCGAAAGGATGAATCGGTCAGACAAAAATGCACAAAGAAGTTTTGGAAGTTTAAGTCTATGAAGAATCGGGGACTCCGAGTGCTCCTCACACAGAGTGGTTCGAATCTGACTTAATCAAACTTTGTGATGTAGCATGAATAGAGTTTGAGACAAGAAAAGCATAGATAGCTAGAGAAGGTTCTTAGGCATTCTTGTCCATCCACTTGGCAAAAGGAAAGAAACCAAACAATCAAAACAACAAGTGGATGTCCTCGAATGAGTAAAATATGCAACCAACATGCTCACACAATAAAATGGCAAATGAAATATGTGGCAAAGCATGCACAACCAATTCTAGCATCTATCAAACAATTGGCAATAACTAGGTCATCTATATATGAGTATATTGATTTAGGAGTCAGATGAGAACATTTGATCATAGGTCATACTCATCGTTTAAGAACAAGTGGGGTTACCACTTTTACATAAAGCATTGTTGTGTTCACACCATTAGAGTTGCTTTAGCTCAATTCTTATAGTAAAGCTCGCCCTAGATGTGAGATCCCCCCTAAGAGGGATGAACAAACCTTGGGTTTTGTCGATGATGACTTAATGTAGATGTTGAAGATGTGGATGCTCAATGTTGATGTAGATCATTTGGAGCAATCCATTAAAGTGATTTGCACTTTCAATACCTACACTCGTTAGTCCCACAAGGAACAAACAAGGATATCCATAGACATAGAGTGATGCACACACAAGATGATGTCCATGAAAGCATTAGGTTACTGAAGGAAATATGCCCTAGAGGCAATAATAAAGTTATTATTTATTTCCTTATATCATGATAGATGTTTATTATTCATGCTAGAAATATGTCCCGGAAACCTGATACATGTGTGAATACATAGACAAACATATAGTAACTAGTATGCCTCTACTTGACTAGCTCATTAATCAAAGATGGTTATGTTTCCTAACCATAGACATGTGTTGTCATTTGATTAATGGGATCACATCATTAGGAGAATGATGTGATTGACATGACCCATTCTGTTAGCCTAGCACTTGATCGTTTAGTATGTTGCTATTGCTTTTTTCATGACTTATACATGTTCCTATAACTATGAGATTATGCAACTCCCATTTACCGGAGGAACACTTTGGGTGCTACCAAACGTCACAATGTAACTGGGTGATTATAAAGGAGTACTACAGGTGTCTCCAAAGGTACATGTTGGGTTGGCGTATTTCGAGATTAGGTTTTGTCACTCCGATTGTCGGAGAGGTATCTCTGGGCCCTCTCGGTAATGCACATCACTATAAGCCTTGCAAGCATTGCAACTAATGAGTTAGTTGTGAGATGATGTATTACGTAACGAGTAAAGAGACTTGCCGGTAACGAGATTGAACTAGGTATTGGATACCGACGATCGAATCTCGGGCAAGTAACATACCAATGACAAAGGGAACAACGTATGTTGTTATGCGGTTTGACCGATAAAGATCTTCGTAGAATATGTAGGAGCCAATATGGGCATCCAGGTTCCGCTATTGGTTATTGACCGAGAATAGTTCTAGGTCATGTCTACATAGTTCTCGAACCCGTAGGGTCCACACGCTTAAGGTTTTGATGACAGTTATATTATGAGTTTATGAGTTTTGATGTACCGAAGGAGTTCGGAGTCCCGGATGAGATCGGGGACATGACGAGGAGTATCGAAATGGTCGAGACGTAAAGATCGATATATATTGGATGACTATATTCGGAGTTCGGAAAGGTTCCGAGTGATTCGAGTATTTTTCAGAGTACCGAAGAGTTACGGGAATTCGCCGGAGAGTATATGGGCCTTATTGGGCTTTAGGGGAAAGAGAGAGGAGAGGTTGGGCGCCCCCCAAGGCCTAGTCCGAATTGGAATAGGGGGAGGGGCTGCGCCCCCTCCTTCCTTCTCTTCTCTTCCCCCTTTCCTTGACTCCTACTCCTACTACTTGGAAGGGGGGGAATCCTACTCCCGGTGGGAGTAGGACTCCTCCTTGGAGCGCCTCCTCCTAGGCCGGCCACCCCCTCCCTTGCTCCTTTATATATGGGGGGCAGGGGGGCACCCCATGACACACAAGTTGATCTACGGATCATTCCTTAGCCGTGTGCGGTGCCCCCCTCCACCATATTCCACCTCGGTCATATCGTCGCGGAGTTTAGGCGAAGCCCTGTGCCGGTAGAACATCATCATCGTCACCACGCCGTCGTGCTGACGGAACTCATCCCCGAAGCTTTGCTGGATCGGAGCCCGGGGATCATCATCGAGCTGAACGTGTGCTGAACTCGGAGGTGCCGTACGTTCGGTCCTTGGATCGGTCGGATCGTGAAGACGTACGACTACATCAACCGCGTTGTGCTAACGCTTCCGCTTACGGTCTATGAGGGTACATGGACAACACTCTCCCCTCTCGTTGCTATGCCATCACCATGATCTTGCGTGTGCGTAGGATTTTTTTTGAAATTACTACGTTCCCCAACAGTGGCATCCGAGCCAGGTTTTATGCGTAGATGTCATATGCACGAGTAGAACACAAGTGAGTTGTGGGCGATACAAGTCATACTGCTTACCAGCATGTCATACTTTGGCTCAGCGGTATTGTGAGATGAAGCGGCCCGGACCGACATTACGCGTACGCTTACGCGAGACTGGTTTCACCGTTACGAGCACTTGTGCTTAAAGGTGGCTGGCGGGTGTCTGTCTCTCTCACTTTAGCTGAATCGAGTGTGGCTACGCCCGGTCCTTGCGAAGGTTAAAACATCACTAACTTGACAAACTATCATTGTGGTTTTGATGCGTAGGTAAGAACGGTTCTTGCTAAGCCCGTAGCAGCCACGTAAAATTTGCAACAACAAAGTAGAGGACGTCTAACTTGTTTTTGCAGGGCATGTTGTGATGTGATATGGTCAAGACGTGATGCTATATTTTGTTGTATGAGATGATCATGTTTTGTAACCGAAGTTATCGGCAACTGGCAGGAGCCATATGGTTGTCGCTTTATTGTATGAAATGCAAACGCCCTGTAATTGCTTTACTTTGTCACTAAACGGTAGCGATAGTCGTAGAAGCAATAAGATGGCGTAACGACAACGATGCTACGATGGAGATCAAGGTGTCGCGCCGGTGACGATGGTGATCACGACGGTGCTTCGAAGATGGAGATCACAAGCACAAGATGATGATGTCGATATCATATCACTTATATTGATTGCATGTGATGTTTATCCTTTATGCATCTTATCTTGCTTTGATTGACGGTAGCATTTTAAGATGATCTCTCACTAAATTATCAAGAAGTGTTCTCCCTGAGTATGCACCATTGTGAAAGTTCTTCGTCCTAAGACACCACGTGATGATCGGGTGTGATAGGCTCTATGTTCAAATACAACGGGTGCAAAACAGTTGCACACACGGAATACTCGGGTTAAACTTGACGAGCCTAGCATATACAGATATGGCCTCGGAACACGGAGACCGAAAGGTCGAGCGTGAATCATATAGTAGATATGATCAACATCATGATGTTCACCATTAAAACTACTCCATCTCACGTGATGATCGGACATGGTTTAGTTGATTTGGATCACGTGATCACTTAGATGACTAGAGAGATGTCTTTCTAAGTGGGAGTTCTTAAGTAATATGATTAATTGAACTTGAATTTATCATGAACTTAGTCCTAGTAGTATTTTGCAAATTATGTTGTAGATCAATAGCTTGCGTTGTTGTTTTCATATGTTTATTTTCATATGTTCCTAGAGAAAATTGTATTGAAAGATGTTAGTAGCAATGATGCGGATTGGATCCGTGATCTGAGGTTTATCCTCATTGCTGCATAGAAGAATTATGTCCTTAATGCACCGCTAGGTGACAAACCTATTGCAGGAGCAGATGCAGACGTTATGAACGTTTGGCTGGCTCAATATGATGACTACTTGATAGTTTAGTGCACCATGCTTAAACGCTTAGAATCGGGACTTCAAAGACGTTTTGAACGTCATGGACCATATGAGATGTTCCAGGATTTGAAGCTAATATTTCAAGAAAATACCCGAGTTGAGAGATATGAAGTCTCCAACAAGTTCTATGGCTAAAAGATGGAGGAGAACCACTCAACTAGTGAGCATGTGCTCAGATTGTCTGGGTACTACAATCGCTTGAATCAAGTGGGAGTTGATCTTCGAGATAAGATAGTGATTGACAGAATTCTCTAGTCACCATCACTAAGTTACTAGAACTTCGTGATGAACTATAGTATGCAAAGGATGACAAAATCGATTCCCGAGCTCTTCGTGATGTTGAAATCAATGAAGGTAGAAATCAAGAAAGAGCATCAAGTGTTGATGGTTGATAAGATCACTAGTTTCAAGAAAAAGGGCAAAGGGAAAGAAAGGGGAACTTCAAGTAGAATGACAAGCAAGTTGTCACTCCCATGAAGAAGCCCAAAGCTGAACCAAAGCCTGAAACTGAGTGCTTACACTACAAAGGAAATGGTCACTGGAAACGGAAATACCCTGAATATTTGGTGGATAAGAAGGATGGCAAAGTGAACAAGGATATATTTGATATACAGGTTATTGATGTGCCTTAGTAGTGTTTATAGTAGCCCCTGAGTAATGATACTTGTTCGGTTACTAAGATTAGTAACTCGAAAGAGGAGTTACAGAATAAACAGAGACTAGTTGAAGGGGAAGTAACGATGAGTGTTGGAAGTAGTTCCAAGATTGATATGATCATCATCGCACACTCCCTATACTTTCGGGATTAGTGTTAAACCTAAATAAATGTTATTTGGCATGTGCGTTGAGCATGAACATGATTTGATTGTGTTTATTGCGATACGGTTATTCATTTAAAGTTAGAGAATAATTGTTATTCTGTTTACATGAATAAGACCTTCGATGGTTATACACCCAATGAAAATAGTTTGTTGGATCTCGATCATAGTGATACACATATTCATAATATTGATGCCAAAAGATGCAAAGTTAATAATGATAGTGCAACTTATTTGTGGCACTGCCGTTTGGGTCATATCGGTGTAAAGCGCATGAAGAAACTCCATAAAGATGACTAAAACTCCGTTCTCCGGAACAATGGAACAAGCTACTGACTTATTGGAAATAATACATACCGATGTATGCAATCCAATGAGTGTTGATGCTCATGGCAAGTATCCTTATTTTCTGACCTTCACAAGATGATTTGAGCAGATATGGGTATATCTACTTGATGAAACATAAGTCTGAAATAGTTGAAAGGTTCAAAGGATTTCAGAGTGAAGTGGAAAAATCATCGTAACAAGAAAATAAAGTTTCTGCGATTTGATCGCGGAGACAAATATTTGAGTTACGAGTTTGGTCTTCAATTAAAACAATGTGGAATAGTTTCACAGCTCACGCCACCTGGAACACTACTACGTTATGGTGTGTCCGAATGTCGTAACCGCACTTTATTGGATATGGTGCGATCTATGATGTCTCTTACTGATTTACCACTATCGTTTTGGGGTTATGCATTAGAGACAACTGCATTCACGTTTAATAGGGCACCATCTAAATCCATTGAGACGACACCGTATGAACTATGGTTTAGCAGTGAACCTAAGCTGTCGTTTCTTAAAGTTTGGAGTTGCGATGCTTGTATGAAAAAAGATTTTCAACCTGATAAGCTCGAACCCAAATCGGAGAAGTGCGTCTTCATAGAATACCCAAAGGAAATTGTTGGGTACTCCTTCTATCACAAATCCAAAGGCAAAACATTCGTTGCTAAGAATGGATCCTTTCTAGAGAAGGAGTTTCTCTCGAAAGAAGTGAGTGGGAGGAAAGTAGAGCTTGATAAGGTAAATTGTACCTTCTCCCGAATTGGAAAGTAGTGCATCACAGAAATCAGTTCCAGTGATTCCTACACCAATTAGTGAGGAAGTTAATGATGATGATCATGAAACTTCAGATCATGTTGCTACCAAACCTCGTAGGTCTTCCAGAGTAAGATCCGCACCAGAGTGGTATGGTAATCATGTTCTGGAAGTCATGTTACTAGACTATGATGAACCTACGAACTGTGAGGAAGCGATGATGAGCCCAGATTCCACGAAATGGCTTGAGGCCATAAAAACTGAGATATGATCCATGTATGAGAACAAAGTATGGACTTTGATTGACTTGCTCGATGATCAGCAAGCCATGTTAAATAAATGGATCTTCAAGAGGAAGACGGACACTGATAAGAGTGTTACTATCTACTAAGCTCAACTTGTTGCGAAAGGTTTTCAACAAGTTCAAGGTGTTGAATACGATGAGATTTTCTCACTCGTATCGAAGCTTAAGTCTGTCTGAATCATGTTAGCAATTGCCACATTTTATGAAATCTGGCAAATGGATGTCAAAACTGCATTCCTTAATAGATTTATTAAAGAAGAGTTGTATATGATGCAACCAGAAAGTTTTTGTCAATCCTAAAGATGCTAACAAAATGTGCAAGCTCCAGCGATCCATCTATGGACTGGTGCAAGCATCTCGGAGTTGGAATATACGCTTTGATGAGTTGATCAAATCATATGGTTTTATACAGACTTTTGAAGAAGCTTGTATTTACAAGAAAGTGAGTGGGAGCTCTATAGCATTTCTAATATTATATGTGCATGACATATTGTATATTGGAAATGATATCGAAATTCTGGATAGCATGAAAGGATACTGGAATAAGAGTTTTTCAAAGAAAGACCTCGGTGAAGCTGCTTACACATTGAGCATCAAGATCTATATAGATAGATCAAGACGCTTGATAAGATTTTTCAATAAGTACATACCTTGATAAATTTTTGAAATAGTTCAAAATGGAACAGTCAAAGAAGGAGTTCTTGCCTGTGTTACAAGGTGTGAAGTTGAGTAAGACTCAAGACCCGACCATGGCAGAAAATAGAAAGAGAATGAAAAGTCATTCCCTATGCCTCAGTCATAGGTTCTATAAAGTACGCTATGCTATGAACCAGACCTATTGTATACCTTGCTCTGAGTTTGACAAAGGAATACAATTTTGATCTAATAGTAGATCACTGGACAACGGTCAAGAATATCCTTAGTAAGGACTAAGGAGATGTTTCTCGATTATGGAGGTGATAAAAGAGTTTGTTGTAAAAGTTACATCGGTGCAAACTTTTACACTGATCCAGATGACTCTAAGTCTCAATATGGATACATATGGAAAGTGGGAGCAATTAAGCTAGAGTAGCTCCATGCAGAGCATTGAAGACATAGAATGTTTGCAAAATACATACGGCTCTAAATGTGACAGACCCGTTGATTAAGCTTCTCTCACAAGCAAAACATGATCATACCTTAGTACTCTTTGGGTGTTAATCACATAACGATGTGAACTAGATTATTGACTCTAGTACACCCTTTGGGTGTTGATCACATGACGATGTGAACTCTGGGTATTAATCACATACAGATGTGAATATTAGTGTTAAATCACATGGCGATGTGAATTAGATTATTGACTCTAGTGCAAGTGGGAGACTGAAGGAAATATGCCCTAGAGGCAATAATAAAGTTATTATTTATTTCCTTATATCATGATAGATGTTTATTATTCATGCTAGAATTGTATTAACCGGAAACATGATACATGTGTGAATACATAGACAAAACATATAGTCACTAGTATGCCTCTACTTGACTAGCTCATTAATCAAAGACGGTTATGTTTCCTAACCATAGGCATGTGTTGTCATTTGATTAATGGGATCACATCATTAGGAGAATGATGTGATTGACATGACCCATTCCGTTAGCCTAGCACTTGATCATTTAGTATGTTGTTATTGCTTTCTTCATGACTTATACATGTTCCTGTAACTATGAGATTATGCAACTCCTGTTTACTGGAGGAACACTTTGGGTGGTACCAAACATCACAACGTAACTGGGTGATTATAAAGGAGTACTACAGGTGTCTCCAAAGGTACATGTTGGGTTGGCATATTTCGAGATTAGGTTTTGTCACTCCGATTGTCGGAGAGGTATCTCTGGGCCCTCTCGGTAATGCACATCACTATAAGCCTTGCAAGCATTGCAACTAATGAGTTAGTTGTGAGATGATGTATTACGTAACGAGTAAAGAGACTTGCTGGTAACGAGATTGAACTAGGTATTGGATACCGACGATCGAATCTCGGGCAAGTAACATACCGATGACAAAGGGAACAATGTATGTTGTTATGCGGTTTGACCGATAAAGATCTTCGTAGAATATGTAGGAGCCAATATGGGCATCCAGGTTCCGCTATTGGTTATTGACCGAGAATAGTTCTAGGTCATGTCTACATAGTTCTCGAACCCGTAGGGTCCGCACGCTTAAGGTTTCGATGACAGTTATATTATGAGTTTATGAGTTTTGATGTACCGAAGGAGTGCGGAGTCCCGGATGAGATCGGGGACATGACGAGGAGTCTCGAAATGGTCGAGACGTAAAGATCGATATATTGGACGACTATATTCGGAGTTCGGAAAGGTTCTGAGTGATTCGAGTATTTTTCTGAGTACCGGAGAGTTACGGGAATTCGCCGGAGAGTATATGGGCCTTATTGGGCTTTAGGGGAAAGAGAGAGGAGAGGTTGGGCGCCCCCCCAAGGCCTAGTCCGAATTGGACTAGGGGGAGGGGCTGCGCCCCCTCCTTCCTTCTCTTCTCTTCCCCCTTTCCTTGACTCCTACTCCTACTACTTGGAAGGGGGGGAATCCTACTCCCGGTGGGAGTAGGACTCCTCCTTGGAGCGCCTCCTCCTAGGCCGGCCACCCCCTCCCTTGCTCCTTTATATATGGGGGGCGGGGGGGCACCCCATGACACACAAGTTGATCTACGGATCGTTCCTTAGCTGTGTGCGGTGCCCCCCTCCACCATATTCCACCTCGGTCATATCGTCGCGGAGTTTAGGCGAAGCCCTTCGCCGGTAGAACATCATCATCGTCACCACGCCGTCGTGCTGACGGAACTCATCCCCGAAGCTTTGCTGGATCGGAGCCCGGGGATCGTCATCGAGCTGAACGTGTGCTGAACTCGGAGGTGCCGTACGTTCGGTGCTTGGATCGGTCGGATCGTGAAGACGTACGACTACATCAACCGCGTTGTGCTAACGCTTCCGCTTACGGTCTACGAGGGTAGGTGGACAACACTCACCTTGATCTTGCGTGTGCGTAGGAATTTGTTTGAAATTACTACGTTCCCCAACAACCTTGTCCCTTGTCTTACCAACAAGAGTGTTTGTGACTCCTTGAACTAGTGCAAGATGTGGAAGTTGATTGCACTTGTCCTTGCCAAAATGATATGAGTGAAGTATATTGGCGGAGTAACCCTCAAGAACACTCTAGTTCTTCTTCTTTGGGATCCACATCATCTTGATGGGAATCTTTGGAGTTGATGAAGTAGAACTCGATGTAGTCTTGGGAACCCACTTGACCAAGGCCTTTGGAGCTTCTTCAAATGCATCAATCTCCTCTTGAAGCTTGTCCTTGCCTTTTTGCTTGTGGTCTTGTGGTGGAAGATCATCTTGAGCTTGTTTTCGTTTGAAAGAAGTAGGATCATACTTCTCTTGTTGAGGAACAAACTTCGTCTTGGGGTATTGATCTTCTTCCCACTCAACTCGATTGGCATTGAACTTTCGTTCAAAACCAACACCTTGATTCTTCCGGTGCCTTCCTTGCTTGCGTACAATTTCCTCGAATTGCTTACTTCCGCAAGGCTCTTGTAAACAACTTTCTCTATAATTCCCTTCAATAAGCTTTTTTCTTGCTCAAGTGTAACTTGGCTAATAGAATCATTAGTGGAATCAAGAGAACTACTAGAAGCAACAACATTGGATTTAGCATGATTATTGTTACTACTAGAAGAAGAATCTTTTTGTTCTTGTTACTAGACTTGACTTGTGGCATGTAAGTAGAGAAGAGTAAACACTTGGCAATGTATGAAGAACTTTTCTTGCGAAGATCATCATTGATTTCCTTTAAAAACTCATGCTCTTGCTCAAGGTTGAGCTTTTCAATGCGTAACTTCTCATGAGTCTTTAAAAGTTCTCGATGATCTTCCAAGATAGTTTCATGAGCTAACTTAAGAGTGTTTAGTTCTTTAGTTAGGTGCTCAATCTTCTCCTTATCATTGTCATTCGTTTTCTCTTGATTAGCTTGATTAATTGACGTGTCATCATAGTATTCATCACTAGAGTTGTCAGCAAGTAAATCATCATCACCTAACAAGTCATCTTCATCACTATTGAAATCAACATACTCAGGGTGTGATACCTTTGGGCCTTTAGCCATGAAGCATCTTCCAATTCCTTCATTTGGTGAGTCAAATATGTCGTAGGAGTTGGTTGACACAAGTGCTAGACCGGCAACACCTTCGTCTTGAGTATATTCGGAGTCGGAGTGATAGCTTCTCTCGGAGTGATTGTCGGATTCGGAGCCGGATACCCATTCACCAACACGAGCTTGATGTCTTCGTTTTGTGTAGCTCCTTGATGATTTGTACTTCCTTTCCGAATCCTTGCTTCTCCGGGATGTTCTTCGTTCATAACGATCATCTCTACTGAGGGAGTCCTGGATGAGGGGGTATCCGAATAGCCGGACTATATGCTTTGGCCGGACTGTTGGACTATGAAGATACAAGATTGAAGACTTCGTCCCGTGTCCAGATGGGACTCTCCTTTGCGTGGAAGGCAAGCTTGGCAATTTAGATGTAGATCTCCTTCTCTGTAACCGACTCTGTGTAACCCTGGCCCCCTCCAGTGTCTATATAAACCGGAGGGTTTAGTCTGTAGGACACGACAACAATCATACCATAGGCTAGCTTCTAGGGTTTAGCCTCTCTGATCTCGTGGTAGATCAACTCTTGTAATATTCATATCATCAAGATCAATCAAGCAGGAAGTAGGGTATTACCTCCATCGAGAGGGCCCGAACCTGGGTAAACATCATGTCCCCAGCCTCCTGTTACCATTAGCCTTAGACGCACAGTTCGGGACACCCTACCTGAGATCCGCCGGTTTTGACACCGACATTGGTGCTTTCATTGAGAGTTCCTCTGTGTCGTCGCTGTAAAGGCTCGATGGCTTCTCGAACCTTCAACAACTCCGTCCAGGCTGAGACTTTTCTCCCCAGACAGATTTTTGTGTTCGGCGGCTTCGAACTGCGGGCCAACTCACTTGGCCATCTAGATCAGATCGACAGCTACGCCCCTGGCCGTCAGGTCAGGTTCGGGAACCTAAACTACACTGCCGATATCCGCGGAGACTTGATCTTCGACGGAGTCGAGCCCATGTCAAGAGCGCCGAATGATCGCCACATGCATGACTTAGATCTGCCATCGGACAGTATTCGGAACATCGCACCTGCTACAGCTCTAGACTTCGTTCCAGAGCAGGTCGTGCCTTCCAAGGATGGGTGGATGGACCCTGTCCCGGAGGCCGCACACTCCTCGGTGTTGGAGCAGAACACAGACTCCGCTCCTAAGGAGATCTGTGTCTCCGGACCCCCGGACTCACCTTCGGTCGTAGGTCTCGGACCGCGTGCATCCATGTCCATTGAATCTGATTGGGCTCCAATAATGGAATTCACCGCCGCGGATATCTTCCGGCACTCCCCCTTTGGCGATGTGCTAAATTCATTAAGATCTCTCTCCCTATCGGGAGATTCCTGGCCGAACTATGTTCGGCTTGAGTGGGAAGCAGGCGACGAAGAAATTCGTCACCCACCCACCACCCACTTAATAGCCACGGTCGATGACTTGACCGACCTGCTGAACTTTGATTCCGAAGACATCGACGGCATAGACAACGATGCGGGAGGAGAACAGGAACCACCGCCCACAGGGCGCTGGACTGCCACCTCTTCATATGATATATATATATATGGTGGATACTCCCAAAGAAAAGAATGGCGATGAGGCAACAGGAGATAACCCCTCAGGGAAGAAATTAAAGCATGGGTGTCTTCGGTGCCGCTCCAAGCCCCGCCACAGCAATACCGGCACCGAAGAAGAAAATAATCCAGATGGCGCCGAAGAGGGATACAATCCCGATCAGCCTACCCTCGAGCAGGCCGAACAGAAACAAGGACAGGTCAGCCCAGACGAACAGGTGACAGACGGATACTTGGAGGACTATAACTATATGCCTCCCTCCGAAGACGAGGCGAGCCTCGGTGACGACGAATTCGGCGTACCAAAGGATCCCATAGAGCAGGAGCGCTTGAAGCGCCGACTTATAGATACTGCAAGAAGCCTGAAAAAGAAACAGCAACAGCTTCAAGCTGATCATAATCTGCTCACAGACAGACGGACTAAAGCCTGGGCAGCCGAGGAATACGGACTCAAGCGCCAAACAAAATACTATCCAAAGCGCAGGCTACTACCTCAATTCGAGGAGGCGGCACTAAAAATCAAACGCAGGCCTACATCCCACCGACAGCACACTGCGGCAAGGGGCTACACGCAAGACCAGTATTACATACCAAACAGCAACATAGCAAGCACCACGGGCACATCAGCAGCCAAAAACAGAGTCCGCAAACCTTGGTGCAACAAATATAAGCGCCCCAAGGAAAAGAATGATGCCCAGGAAACAACAGTCAGCACAGGAGCCCGTAGTCCTCAACCCGTTCAGCGGGAGAAGAGAGTTCAAAATCATAATTCGGGCCCCTCCAGCCTGAACCGCATACTCGACCGCCCATGTCAAATTCATGGTACCCCAGGAGCGCCAGCCAGCCATACCAATAGAGAATGCTGGGTCTTTAAACAGATCGACAGGCCGACGCCAGAAATAGCATGAAGAGGTCCCAGGGCAAGGAGCCCAGATTATCAAGCCTAAGGATCGATCACTCGAGGATCAGACCCACTAAAAAACTCATTTTAGAGTGTCATAACTAGGCGCGAAGGCCACTTAGGCCCCGCCACTCTAGATGTGGTCTTCAGATCACCAAATAATTGCCATACCAAAGAACTAACTTTCGGCATTGCATCTCTAGGCAGTAGCTATTCAGCACCGCCAGGATACGCTGCGACTCGACACATTATCACCCAATTCCCACGACAGTCTTAAAAAAACAGACCCACGGATGTAGTCACAATCACGGGAAATACCGAGCTACGCCTTGGCGCCGAAGAGTATTCGGCCACTTTATTAACAGAAGTAGCGAGTTACGGTTTTTTCAATCGAACCTTGATTCGATAGCCGAACTCCCTGACACCGATAAAGGAGTCCGAACTACTTCATGATACTCCAGCCTGAACATGGCTCATACAGATCCTTCAGCATAAGCTGGACGGGTCACATCCCACGGCTCAGCCGCTGCTCTCACACGCCTTTTAGCATTATTTGCAGGTTCACCTTTGCGCATAACTAAACCGGCGACTTGTAATCAGCTCGGACGCACATAGGGGGAATCTCCACCCCACCTGAATACAATTCGGATATTACTCCGGACCCGCGCACAGCTCCCTACCGCCTGGTCCCAAATGGTTCTGCCATCATGCCTCTCTTTTATAACATGCACCGTACTCATACGCATAGACGTATTACTTAAATATAACATGTAGAGTCATTTGACGCTTATCTGCTATTATTTCTCAAAGACATTTTGTCATAACGGCATCCGAATATCGTGTTATGCCTTAAAACGCCACGGACTTCTTTGCACCCGCACTACGGCGACAAAAGTCCGACCACCTTCTCGGTCGTTCTGCACCCTGAACTTATAGCATTATATGCATCAGCTCCGAATCATGTCCTGGGTCGTTGGTTGGGTTTTCCCGGCTCCCATGTTTTGGTACCTTATGTTCCGCAATATCGGCAAAGGTAGCGCTGGGAGAACTACTGCGATTGTGTCCCGGTTATTCCGGACGAACACCTCAGTAGAGAAAGCCGAAGACTGATTGTCATGATAAGGCGAGAGCTGGTCAGCTGTTCGAGAGGTTGTAAAATCTTTAAGGATTTATTCCGCATAATTCCATAATAAAATGCAGCGTGCGAAGGATCGGTCCACCAATCAGGCGCTATTAGAGCCCCTCATGCGGTCTTCCGAACACCAGGGGCTGCGCCTCCCATACTCAAATTCCTATGGCTGAGTGAGAGTAATAAAGCCCTATAGTCCGATTGCCTGGTTCCTTGTGCTGAACACCTCCTTCATGGACCCAAGGATGGGATAAAGAGTGTTCAGGTGTATCCCAAACACCCTCGTAGTTCCTACGTAGGGGCAGAAGCCGACGACTGGCCAACTCTCAACACTAACATATAAAACAGCCGCGCAGGAATAAAATTTACACATAACAGGCACATACATATAAGTGACTCTGTTCCGCCTTACAAAGGACAACACAACTGCCTTTAGGGAAAAATAATGTCTTTTGCACATTGCTTGTAACGCCCCAGATCCGATGCACCAGGTGTCTGCCAGTTATTCGCTGTCATTGCCATGTCGTTTGCTTGCGTGTTGCATTTTATCATGTCATCATGTGCATTTCATTTTGCATACGTGTTCGTCTCATGCATCCGAGCATTTTCCCCGTTGTCCGTTTTGCAATCCGGCGCTCCTATGTCATCCGGCGTCCCCTTCTTGCCTCTCTTCGTGTGCGGGTATTAAACTTTCTCGGAATGGCCTAAGGCTTGCCAAGTGGCCTTGGTATAGCACCAGTAGACCGCCTGTCAAGTTTCGTGCCATTTGGAGGTCGTTTGATACTCCAACGGTTAACCGGGTAACCATAAAAGCCCCTTCTCTTTGCAGCCCAACACCCCTTCCAAAGTGGCCCCAAACCCATCTAACTCCCCTCCATGCTCTTGGTCGTTCGATCACGATCGTGTGGGCGAAACCGCTCCCCATTTGGACTCCCCTAGCTCCCTCCACCTATAAAAACGTCTCCCCCTCTCCATTTCCGGATCATTTTCCCCGAAACCCTAAAAATCCCCTCTCCGCGCACCGGACATGTCCGTCCCGCGCCGGACGCGTCCGCCGCCGCCTCCCTCAGCCACTCACAGCTCGCCACGTCACCCCGCTCCACTGCGCGTCGCCGCGGGCCCATCGGGGCCCGAGCGAGGCCCACCCGGCCCATCCGCCGCCGCCCGAGGCACTCGCCGCCTCGCGCCGCCCGCGCAACCGTCGGACGCCGCCGCCGTCCGCCGATTCGCCGCCCGGCTCCGCCGCCGCCCGGCGACCCCGCCCCGTCCGGCCGGCCACCAGCGCCGCCGCCGGAGTCTGCTCCGCCGCCCCCGCGTGCCGCCGCTCGCCTCCGCCTTCCCGGCACCCCGCGGCCGCCCGCCGATCCGGCCGGCCCGGTCACCTCGCCGACCCGCGCCTACTCCGGCCAGTTCCGGCCGGGAATGGATGCCCCGCGGCCGGATCTGCCCGTCCCCGGCCTCCTCCAGCCTCCTCCGGCCTCCTCCGGCCTCTCCCTCAACTCCGGCCGCCTTCTTCGGCGAAATCCGGCCTGCCTCGGAATCTGTGCCGAAGGTTGACTTTCCCCCCCAAATCTGCTAAGTCCCCAGATTTTGTAATTTTCATGCCATGTTCGTCATGTCGTATCTCTGCATCCGTATCTCCGTTTTGTGCGTGTAATATGTCAAATTGTTCGCCTCGACGGGTACATAATTTCATTCCATTGCATCATATTCATTTGAGGTCATCTTGATGCCTGAATCATTGTTGTAAGGGTGCTTCATAATGTTTTCTGTTGTCTGTTATCAGAACGAGCTCTTTTGTCATTTTTGCCATGATTGATGTGTGCATCCTATGAGGTTGATGTCTACATGTGTTTTGAACTATGCCATGTCTTCTTTATAGAGGTGCTTGCCATGCATTTTTGTGATCAATGTGGTGACTAGCACAAGCATGCAAACTAGGCATCGTGATGTTGCTGATTTTAGTCCCTGTTCTGCTGTTATTTTCATGCCATGTAAACTTGATGCTACAGAGAGATCCATGCATATTTTGAGATACTTCAGTAAGGATGTTTTGAACATGTGGTTATTGTATATCCATTCATGCCCTTTGTTGCAATTATGGAGTAGTCTAGCATGTCATTTGAGTGCTCTACTTTTGCTTCAAAATGTTTCCTGGCAGATTGTTTACTTGTTATTCAATTTGGCCAAGCTTGCTATAGTTGATCCTTGCATGCTATGGACTTGTTCTTACCTTGGTTTGTTTCACAAACATGTCTTATTGATGATGCTATGCTTATCTTGTCATGCAATGACTTGTGGTGAGTGAATCGAGATTGTTAAGTAGTGTTCATGATGTTGCTGTTTTGCTAGGCTGAATCTGTTATTTCGTGATGCTATATAAACAAGTTGCTACTAATCATTCTATGCATAATCTGGAGATGTTCTATAAACATGTTTTGATATACATATCATGCTCTATCCATACATGCCCCTGGTTGCATTTATAGCTTGCTGTACCTTGTTCATATCTTGCTTCAAAGTTGCTTCATAATGTTGCTGTCAGCCTGTTTACATTAAGTTCACTTGTTCCCATGTGTTTTGCTAGTGTTCCATGCACCCTATGACCTTGCTCTTGCCATGCTTAGCTTCAAAAATATGCCTTCTTACTATTGGGTGCCTTGCCATGCCATGTATTGCTCTGTAGTGAGTTGCACAAGCTCATCTACATGCCTTCATAATTATGTTCCTGCCATGTATGAATCTGTATAATAACTTGCTATGTTTACGTGGGTGCTATCATATTTTCTGATCCTTTTTGGCTTATGGTCAGTAAAGGACTTTTGATATATGCAATTAGTAGATTCATGCAATGCCTTTGTTTGCCATGATATGTTCCTGTAACATGTTGTTTGATAGCTCTAAACATTGCATCGTGATGTTATTTTCTGCAAAGTCTGAATTGTTATAACTTGCAATCTTACCATGTGTGTTTGAGCATGTTCTAGTGATTTCTGGAGATAGCTCAGTGTTCATGTTTTGTTATGCTTTACCTGTACATCATGCCCATGTCTTTTGTTTTCATGTCGAGATGCTGTAGCTTATTGTTTTGATGCTTGCAATATGCCTAGTTGTTGTTTTGGACAGCATGTCCTTCAAACTTGTATAGAGTGCATGTGTTGAACCGTTGCTCCGTTTTGAGTGTGCTCTATATGAAACTTGCTTGATTTTGCATATAGTTTCATATTATCATGTTGCATCCTTGTTTTGAGGTGTTTGCTTGATGTTTGGATGCATTTCGCATCAATGCCATGTTTAACTTGTTTTGCTCATATCTTCTAGGCCGTAGCCCCGAACTAAATGAACTTTATATGTAACTTGACTAGAATCTCGTGTAGATCATCATTGTGCATCTTAACTTGATGTTTAACTACTTGAACATAAGGTTTATTCAGATCTGGACCAATTTCGAAATATGCATATGAGGACTTACCGGAATTGTTATATGTTGTTCCCGGCCTCATTTAAACTTGCCTTGATGTGTTGCTCTTGTTTGCATCATCTCTTGCCATGAGTAGCTTCATGTAGCTTTGTCATGCATCATGCTTGTTGTGCATCACGCCTTGTTCATGTGTGGTGTGTCTACCATGTTGTGTGCTTCTTCTTGTTAGTTCCTGTTTCGTTGCGATCGTGAGGATTCGTTCGTCTACGCTTGGTTCGGCTTCATCCGTTCATCTTCTTCATGGACTCGTTCTTCTTCCTAGCGGGATTTCAGGCAAGATGACCGCTACCCTGGATCTCACTACTATCATTGCTATGCTAGTTGCTTCGTTCTATCGCTATGCTGCGCTACCTATCACCTGTTTATCAAGCCATCCCAAATTGCCATGAACCTCTAACCTTTGACACCTTTCCTATGCAAACCGTTGCTTGGCTATGTTACCGCTTTGCTCAGCCCCTCTTATAGCGTTGCTAGTTGCAGGTGAAGTTGAAGATTTCTCCATGGTGGACAGGATTTTGGTTGGGATATCACAATATCTCTTATATTATTAATGCATCTATATACTTGGTAAAGGGTGGAAGGCTCGGCCTTATGCCTGGTGTTTTGTTCCACTCTTGCCGCCCTAGTTTCCGTCATACCGGTGTTATGTTCCCGGATTTTGCGTTCCTTACGCGGTCGGGTGATTTATGGGACCCCCTTGACAGTTCGCTTTGAATAAAACTCCTCCAGCAAGGCCCAACCTTGGTTTTACCATTTGCCTCACCACCACCTACCCTTTCCCTTGGGTCGGCCAACCCAAGGGTCATCTTTATTTTAGCCCCCCCCGGTCCAGTGCTTGTCTAAGTGTTGGTCCGAACCAGAGCCCTTTGCAGCGCCCCCTCAGGGAAACTTGAGGTCTGGTTTTAGTTGTACGGATTGCTCATCCGGTGTTGCCCTGAGAACGAGATATGTGCAGCTCCTATCGGGATTGTCGGCGCATCGGGCGGCTTTGCTGGTCTTGTTTTACCATTGTCGAAATGTCTTGTAAACCGGGATTCCGAGTCTGATCGGGTCTTCCTGGGAGAAGGTCTATTCCTTCGTTGATCGCGAGAGCTTGTCATGGGCTAAGTTGGGACACCCCTGCAGGGTATAATCTTTCGAAAGCCATGCCTGCGGTTATAGGCAGATGGGAATTTGTTAATGTCCGGTTGTAGATAACTTGACACCAGATCCGAATTAAAATGCATCAACCGCGTGTGTAGCCGTGATGGTCTCTTCTCGGTGGAGTCCGGGAAGTGAACACGGTTTCTGGGTTATGTTTGACGTAAGTAGGAGTTCAGGATCACTTCTTGATCATTACTAGTTGATGACCGTTCCTTTTGCTCTCTTCTCGCTCTGATTTGCGTATGTTAGCCACCATATATGCTTAGTCGCTGCTGCAACCTCACCACTTTACCCCCCCTTCCTTTCCCATTAAGCTTTGCTAGTCTTGATACCCATGGTAATGGGATTGCTGAGTCCTCGTGGCTCACAGATTACTACAACAACAGTTGCAGGTACAGGTTGTGCGATGATCTTGACGCGAGAGCGATGTTTGCTTGTCTTGAAGTGCTGCTTCTACTTCTTCTTTGATCAGGGGATAGGTTCCAAGTCGGTAGCCTGGGCTAGCAGGGTGGATGTCGTTTGAGTTTCTATTTGTGATCATCCGTAGTCGGATGTTGCTCTTATGTATTGTGATGTTGTATTCGTGTGGCATTGTATGCCTTATGTATGTATCCCCATCTATTATGTAATGTTGATGTAATGATATCCACCTTGCAAAAGCGTTTCAATATGCGGGTCTATCCTTGGTGGGACCTTCGAGTTCCTTTTGGATAGGGTCGCATATTGGGCGTGACATTGCTCTTCCACAAGGCGGGGCCCCTTCAGGACACCATCATAATATAATTCGGGCTTGCGGTGCTCCTTCCCCTCCGGCGGCCCATCGGTCATCAGCTTCTCAGCATCAAGCTTCCCCCAGTGCACTTTCGCACGGGCAAATGCCATTCGTGCCCCTTCTATGCAAGCCGACTGCTTAATGATGTCCAGCCGAGGGCAGGCACTCACAATTCGCTTTACGAGCCCAAAGAAACTGCTCAGAATGGGCTCGGCGGACCATAGCTGGATAACCAAATCCTTCATGGCTAGTTCGGCCGCCTGATGTAGTTCGATCAGCTGTTTCAGCTGATCAACAAACGGGACCGGATAATTCGGCACCAAATACTGCGACCAGAAGAGCTTCTCCGCAGTTTCCTTCTTCTCAGCTCGGCAGAATTGGGCAACATCAGATATGCTGCGTGGCAGATCCGCAAATGCCCCTGGAAAAATTAGGATTTAATGGGTCACCATGAATCTTCCCTGCGAAGGCATAAGACGCTTTGAATAAGACAAACCCTTACCTGCCGCAATCTTCCACGCCTCCTAAATATCCTTGAGAGCAGCCTGGGCTTCCTCCCGAGCATCATTTGCGGTTTGGAGAGCTTGGGCGAGTTCGGATTCTTTCAATGATAGAGTCTGCTCCAAACTCTCACTTTTCTTTACGGCCTCCTGAAGCTCTTGTTCAGCTTCCACTACCCTCGCCTCGTGCTTCTCGCAGAGAGCCTGCTCCGCAGCCGCCTTCTTTTTGGCCAAAGCAACAACCTTCTTGAGCGCCTCAATTTCGGCATTTGCTCCTAGAGTGCGCGATATATAAGCTTTAAGAAAGACACAACTACTTACTTGTGCTAAAGCTTACTAAAGTTTCAAAACATACCTTGTTTATCCTCCAGCTGCTTCTTCACTCGGCCGAGTTCCTCTTTGGCCCGCTCCAGACTCTGCTTGAGTCCGGACACCTCCGTAGTATGAGAGGAGGCAGTCGCTGCAGATGCCTGATTCATAAATCAATAGATCTATGTCATTAGCTGAGTCTCCTGCGGACAGAACTTTGATCCCCTATCTGGTTCTTGTCCTCTCCGAACAGTGCATCAGGGGCTCCTATCTATACTATGACAATCTTCTAACAACTCCTAAAACATACCTCCAAGCCTTTTATAAGGCTAATGCGGGATTCATTCAGTCCGCTCTCGACGGCCTGAATCTTTTCTATCACCGCACCCATAAGGGCGCGGTGTTCATCAATGATGGACGCATCCTCCAGTGCTGTTGATAAGCCGCCCGGCACCTTTGGTTTGACGGAGGTTGCAGGTGAGCAGGATCGCCCCCTCCAGTCAAGAGGGGATGCCTGCCTGATCCCGGAGCCTTAAGGGTCTCCGGGACTATGTCCGGTTATGGGCCAAATCCACGATCGCCCCCGCCGTTGACGTTCATGGGAACCGCCGCTCCCGCGTGTCCAGCCCCCGAGGTACGCCCCCTCGGCTCAGGTCCCTTTGGTACGACACCTCGGTGTCACAGCCAGGCTTTTGGGAATGGGCCCTAGGAGGTGTCTCGCTCTCCAAGGCATCGGAACTCAACGAATCCTCCGACGAGGATCGTTGGGCAGGAGACCTCGCCGGACTGTAAAAAGTACGGTGCAAATCAAAATACTACATTCTAATAATTCTGGATGCATGAATATGTTCGGATTTCATGCACTTACGAGTTTACCAGGGGCTGGGCCCTGGGATCCCACTCCGGGATGCTGGTAGCCGTGGTGGAAGCCTCGGGGATAAATGGTCTTCCCCTGTTAGGTGAATCTGCCTCTAAGGATGAGGAGGCTCTCCTTTTCTTCCTCCCCCTCGTAGGGGACTCGAGCTCTCCCTCCTCCTCGTCCTATTCCTCCTTCTCGTCATCCCCTCCTCCTCGTCCTCTCCGGAGGAGGGGTGGTCACTAGAGTCTTCGGAGTTCATGTCCGAAGCACCGCGATGACAGAGACCGCTCCTGGTCTCCTTGGCCTTTTTGTTGGCCTCTTTCTTCGGCGCCTCATAAGGCGCCGGGACTAGCATCTTTGTTAGAAGAGGTCCCGCCGGTTCTTCCGGCAGCGGGGCCGGACAATGAATCCGCTCCGCCTTCTTCGTCCATCCCTGAGGTTATCGTGGAAAAGCACGTTAAAAAATATCTCCCTCGGGTCATTCCAATGAAACATACGGATTGCCAAGACATAATGATGACTTAACTGACTCACAGGGTGGGACAACTGGTACCCGCGGTCTGCGGTAGAGTCCGGCCATGGTTTGCCGGACTTGAAGAGCACCTTCCAGATGTCCTTCTGCGAGGAGCCGAAAAGCTCTCGCAGGGTCTGGTGCTCGGCCGGGTCATACTCCCACAAATCACAGCTTCTGTGCTGACAAGGAAGGACCAGGTGGACCAGCATCACCTGGACTACGTCGACAAACCTGATGGCCTTGTCTTCCATACCTTTGATGCGCGCCTAGATCACTGACAGTTCATCAGACGATGACCAGTTCACGCCCTTCTTGGGCCAAGACGTGAGCTGCAAAGGGGCTCCAGATCAAAACTCAGGAGCAGCGGCCCATTTTTTGCCACGTGGCTCAGTGACGTAGAACCACTGCTGCTGCCACTCCTTGACGGAGTCGTTGAAAGTACCCGTGGGCCATGTGACCTTGGGTATCCTGCTCACCATGGCGCCTCCGCACTCGGCATGTTCGCCATTCACCACTTTGGGCTTCATGTTGAAGATCTTAAGCCATAGCCCGAAGTGCGGCGAGATGCGGAGAAAGGCCTCGCACACGACAATAAACATCGAGATGTTGAGGAAATAATTGGGGGATAGATCATGAAAATCAATCCCGTAGTAATACATGATGCCGCGAACAAAATGGTGAAGGGGAAACCCAAGCCCACAAACGAAATGGGGGAGGAAAACGACCCTCTCATGGGGCTCCGGAGTAGGGACGATCTGTCCCGCCGTTGGAAGACGGTGGCCGATTTTCTTGGACAGATACCCGGCCGCCCGCAGCTTTTTAATATCCTTCTCCTGGACGGAGGAGGCCATCCACTTGCCTCCTGCCCCAGATCCGGACATTTTCGGAAAACGTTTGTTGGTGGGGAAGATGAATGCTTGGGCACTAGGGCTCAGGCGAAAGGAAAGGGGCGAGCGAAAGGAGAAGAAGGTGTGGGTAGAAAGGAAGAGGCCTTTCCCCTTTATAGAGGCGGTGAAACTTTATGCCTCCCTGCTTGCCTAATGGAACCTGCTCATTCCCCACTCACCATAATTGGTGGTACGGTTGGGTTACCCACGCCCGTATTGAAGAGAATCCCGTGTTGAGGGGACACAATCTCTGCTTCGACAAGACGTGCCAAGGAAACCGCCTCGCAATATGCACGAAAGCAGGTTGTAGAAAACGGTTCGAATAATTACCGGGCTATGGCATGCTGTCACGCTATGAATGACTGTCAGCAGATTAGATTCCTGGATTATTGTTCTCTCTACGGCGGTATGTGAAGAGCCAGACACGGTCCTTGTGTTCAGAATTTATCTTGGAGTATTTGGAGATGGAACCCGCCTCGCAATGCCTAAGACAATCTACGCGCCGAACTCATCGTCATTGAAGCCTGGTTCAGGGGCTACTGAGGGAGTCCTGGATAAGGGGGTATCTAGACAGACGGACTATATGCTTTGGCCGGACTCTTGGACTATGAAGATACAAGATTGAAGACTTCATCCCGTGTCCGTATGGGACTCTCCTTGGCGTGGAAGGGAAGCTTGGCGATTCAGATGTAGATCTCATTCTCTGTAACCGACTCTGTGTAACCCTGGCCCCTCCGGTGTCTATATAAACTGTAGGGTTTAGTCCGTAGGACACAACAACAATCATATCAAAGGCTAGCTTCTAGGGTTTAGCCTCTCTGATCTCGTGGTAGATCAACTCTTGTAATACTCATATCATCAAGATCAATCAAGCAGGAAGTAGGGTATTACCTCCATCGAGAGGGCCTGAACCTAGGTAAACATCGTGTCCCGAGCCTCCAGCTACCATTAGCCTTAGACGCATAGTTTGGGACCCCCTACCCGAGATCCGCCGGTTTTTACACCGACATCTACTCCTTCTTTCTCTTGATGGTGATTCTTCTCTTCTACTCCTTCTTTGTGGATAATCTTCTCTTCTTTTGTTGGGAGCCGTACACTCATTGGAATAGTGTCCGGATCTTCCACAATTGTAGAAATTATGCTCACGACTAGAAGATCTTTTGTCATTGTAGGACCTTGACTTGGAACTTCTTTCCTTGCTTCTACTCTTGTAGAACTTGTTGAAGTTCTTCACCATTAGGCTCAATTCTTCGTTGAAGGTTTGTTTCTCACTTGATGATGTGGGAGCTTCACATGAGTCTTTGTAGGCACCACTTGACTTGTTGTGGAGCTCCTCCTTATCCTTGAGTGACATCTCATGAGCAACAGTTTTTCCAATGACTTCCGTTGGCTTGAGATCTTTGTGATTGGGCATCATTTGGATCAATGTGCACACGGTATCATATTTTCCATCCAAGGCTCTTAGGATCTTCTTGATGATGAATTTGTCGGTCATCTCTTCACTTCCTGCGCCGGCAATCTCATTTGTGATGAGAGCAAGCCTAGAGTACATCTCAGTGACGCCTTCACCATCCTTCATTTTGAACTTGTCAAGTTGACTTTGAAGCACATCCAATTTGGATTCCTTGACGGAGTGGGTACCTTTGTGCATATCAATCAAAGTATCCCAAATTTCCTTTGCATTCTCAAGACGGCTGATTTTGTTGAATTCTTCGGGGCACAATCCATTGAAGAGAATATCACAAGCTTGAGCATTGTATTGCAGCATCTTCAACTCTTCCGCAGTAGCTTCACGGTTCGGTTCTCTCCCATCAAAGAATTCACCTTGCAAGCCAATACACACAATAGCCAAACGGCGGGATTATGTCCAAGAATATGCATTTTCATCTTATGCTTCCAACTAGCAAAGTTTGTACCATCAAAGTAAGGACCTCTACGGTGGTAATTTCCCTTGCTAGACGCCTTACTCTCCTAGGTTGTGAAACCAAGGCTGTGACCACCAAAAGCTATGGAAATCAAAGCAAATGGAGACCAAAGCTCTGATACCACTTGTAGGATCGAAAGTATGTCTAGAGGGGGGTGATTAGACTACTTGACTAAATAAAAATCTAGCCTTTTCCCAATTTTAGTTCTTGGCAGATTTTAGCAACTTAGCACAAATCAAGCAATCAACCTACACATGCAATTCTAAGAGTATAGCAGCGGAATGTAAAACAATTGCATATGAAGTTAAAGGGAGGAGTTTGAGGAGGCAAACGCAGTGTTGACACTGAGATTTTCTATCCGTGGTTCCGATAGGTGGTGCTATCGTACATCCACGTTGATGGATACTTCAACCCACGAAGAGTAACGGTTGCGCAAGTCCACATAGGGCCACCCACAAAGGTTCCACGAAGAAGCAACCTTGTCTATCTCACCATGGCCGTCGCCCACGAAGGACTTGCCTCACTAGGGTAGATCTTTACGAAGTAGGCGATCTCCTTGCCCTTACAAACTCCTTGGTTCACTCCACAATCTTGTCGGAGGCTCCCAAGTGACACCTATCCAATCTAGGAGACACCACTCTCCAAGAGGTAATAGATGGTGTGTTGTTGATGAACTCCTTGCTCTTGTGCTTCAAATGATAGTCTCCCCAACACTCAACTCTCTCTCACAGGATTTGGATTTGGTGGAAAGAAGATTTGAGTGGAAAGAAACTTGGGGAAAGCTAGAGATCAAGATTTATGTGGTAGGAATGGAATATCTTGACCTCAACACAAGTGTAGGTGGTTCTCTCTTAGAAAATGTATGTTGGAAGTGTAGGCATGTTCTGATGGCTCTCTCCACGAACGAAGAGTGGGTGGAGGGGTATATATAGCCTCCATACAAAATATAACCATTACACACAACTTACCAAACTCGGTGGGACCGAATCATGAAACTCCGTCAGACCGATTTAGTTCATAATGTGACCGTTAGGAATTTCGGTGGGACCGACATGTCAACTCGGTGAGACCGATATGGTTAGGATTAGGGCATAACGTAATCTCGGTGAGACAGATTACACAAACTCGGTGAGACCGATTTTGGTAATAGACACACAGAGAGTTGGTTACGCAAACTTGGTCGGGCCGATTCGCTCATCTCGGTTGGACCAAAACGTTACGAAAGGGAAACAGAGAGTTTGCATTGCAATCTCGATGGGACCGATCGCTTGTCTCGGTTTGACCGAAATGTTACAAAGGGAAACAAAGAGATTACAATCCCATCTCGGTGAGACCGAGATCCCTGTCGGTGATGACCGAAAAGACTAGGGTTTATGGCAATGGCTATGTCAACTGAACTCGGTGGCGCCGGATAGGAAGTTTTGGTAGGGCCGAGTTTGACTTTTGGTTTGGGACATATGCGGATGTGAGAAAGTAGTTGAGAGATTTTGGAGCATATCACTAAACACTTTGAGGAAGAAACTCATTAAGCAACACCTCGCCCCCTCTTGATAGTATTGGCTTTTCCTATGGACTCAATGTGATCTTGGATCACTAAAAGCAAAATGAAGAGTCTTGTGCTTTGAGCTTGAGCCAATCCTTTTGTCCTTACCATTTTGAGGGGCCCACTTTTATCATCCATGCCATGCCAAACATTGAGCTTTCCTGGAATATTTATCTTGAAATAGCATCAGCTAAATGTGCTATATGTTGTTAGGAATTACCAAAACCACCCAGGGATAGTTGCACTTTCAGGCATCGATCAGGCCGTCCATGAAACAGGGTTGGCTATAGGGGATGTTGCGCTAGTTGAAATATGAGCAAGTTACTATGAGTTTAGTCCGAATAAGCACAAATAAATCATAACGGCTATAACAGAGATTAAACTAATCATGTGGACTAGCATAGTAGATGAACAGATAGAATCTAGGACATAGACTAGAAACATGAATTCTACCACGATTTTGAATAAGAAGGACAGAAACACATACGATGCAACGGGAGCAGCACCATTGGCATTGAGGTTTTCGCCCATGTCATAGAGGAAGATGTTGCCGAGGTCAGGGAAGAAGTCGTCGTCGGTGAAGTCGTCGCTGCCAGCAGTCGCGAGAGTGCGCTCCCCAAATTTCAATAACACCCACCGAATGGAGCACATGAGGGAGTGGCTGTAGGGGATGTTGCGGCCGCCGAACGGAGCACAGGAGTAGCACATGAAGCAGTAGATGGTGCTCCTCCCTAACCCTCTATCTCTACTCTTATCTCTATCTCTACTACTCTCCTTTGTTTTTATAACAAATCGAATAGTACTGCGCCGTCCGCTGCACGCTTGGCTAAACACACCTCCTTGCCTCCATCAAACGCCTCCGTTAAACCCGCATGCAAACCGAGAAACCTACTCCGGCCCGCGGGAGGAAATTTGCTGGTTGCCGTTGGAGAATAATAGAGTCACGTCCAATCCATTTGAGTTAATTGCGTATATGATTCTCCCTCTATAATAATTTAATTGCATCCTTAATCTTGTATTCTAAGTACTCTGTGGGTTCCACTGTCAGTACAGTATACATGACTTGTAGGCTGGCTACAGATTCGTACAGAAAGTTAAAACGAAACAAATCCATCCTTAATCTTGTATTCTAAGTACTCTGTGGGTTCCACTATCGGTATAGTGTACATGACTTGCAGGCTGGCTACATATTCTAACAGAAAGTTAAAAAGAAACTAATCCATCCTTAATCTTGTATTCTAAGTACTCTGTGGGTTCCACTGCTAGTACAGTAGCGAAAGAAGTATATATTAAAAATATATAAAAAGCTAAAGTTTAGAACATAATTCGAACTCAGGTCATCGCGTTGCGAGCATCCGGCCCGGACCAGTACACCAGGTGTTCGTTGCGGATGATGCAAGAGATAAACCTTTATAACAATGAGCCCGTCCGTTGCAATGGATCCAAAGTAGAATAATACGTATTCACAAATTTGAAAGAAAACAATTTAGTTTGATATACATATCACTAAAAATATCTTATGTTTCACTCCAAATATATTCTTTGGGCTGTTTTGATGAAGTAAGGGAGGAATGTGGTTGGTTTCAAAATACTAAGGGGTTTTGTGTAAACTGGAGCAGAGAAGTGGGAATTCTTGCAAAAGGCCACAACTTACGTCACAACCGTTAGATGTAGATCTAATGGTCAGAAATGGTGGATCGCAGACACACCATCATCACCAACTGAGTCCTTTACAGGAGTAGGAGTAGAGAAAAATCCGAGTTGGTGATGATGGTGTGCCTGCCATCTTATAATATAGACTGTCCGATCTATATCTAACAGATAGAAAGCAAACTATGACAATTTTACAAAAGATACCCGCTCCTCTCTCCACATTTATAGATAAGGCCTTGCCTCGTTCATCCTTATCTCCCACAACCTCATCGGTGAGCAATTAAAAAAGGAAGTCTTTAGAACAATCTGGCATGGTGGCCGCTGTCGGCGCCACCCATCCCTATGCCTCCGCCCAGTCCGACCACCAGTCACCACCATGCCCCACTCCTCCTCACCTTATCTATCATCTTTCTTCAGATATCATTTTCAATGAAATGGTCGAGATACCATTTTCCGATAAAATTCTCGAGATATCATTAGTTTTTACACATGGGATTACTCCTACATGTGTCAATCACAACAGGTGTTTTGTAAAAAAATGCATCTTGATGTTCTGTGAAATTCACGGGCATCTTGCTATTTTTTGCATATAATTCCAAACACCACGTAGACACGGTCTTTGACCATTTTACAACTATGTTAGTATCATTGTTAGTGGTCAGCCGGTGCAAGTTATAGACCTGGGTGTTTTAACCATTTTTTTAGTAATGATATCTGGCGATTGTTTGCCACGAGCCCAATCCTGGCGAATCCCACATAACCGTCAGATTTCCATCAGACAGTGGCCTGTTTTTAAGCCATAGTATTTGACAAAACCGCCACCCTTACACACGTACTGTAACTGCGTCGCGGGCGTTTGTAACTGCCATGTCTCCCAGTGAACATTTGATGGGGATTGGAGTTAGCACCGATGGCGGTTCGTAGTCGTTCGACGCTCGGGCATTGAAGTTTGTAACTATTTTAGATTAGAATATACTAATCCTCCGGTGCTAGTAGTAGAGTAGAGTCCTACTCCACTACTACTCTACTCAGGCAAGTTAGGGCATAGTAGTAGGTACAGTAGGGAGTACCAGTACTGTGATCACTCAAGCAAGTTGTCTGGCATCGATATGACCCTACGCTATTGGTATGTGTCTTGTAAGTCAAGCGGCATGCTATAGTCATCATCACCTTTCCACTTCCCGCAACACATATTCGCTTCTCCATCTTTATCCGCACATAATCTCGTCCAATCTTCCATCCCCGCTAAGGCGCCTCCGCCCTCGTCCAAAACCCAAGCACTAACAATGGCAGAACCGAGGAACGTCTGCCAAAAGAGTGGCTGGAATGCGCTCCCCACAGAGGTAATCAAGCTCATTGTTTCGCGTGTGGACAACGTCAGTATCATGCCGCTCGCCGCGTGTTCGTCGGGGCTGTACTGTTTACTCAAAGCCCTCAGGACGGAGATTTTTAAGCCAACTCCTTGCTTTCTGATGCCGCCTGATCTTCCGAAACGGCATGTCACGTAGCATAACAATCGCAGGGTGGCGAGCATCAACCCCCTTGACTGCGATCCGATCGCTGTCACCATCAACTACATTAACGGTATGTACTGGGTCGGCATGAACACATCTTGGATGGTGCTCGTCGACGGTCGCAGCAGCTGGATGCTCGTGGAGGTCTAGACCCGGTGATTGAGCCCCCTTCCTTCGATTAACACTGCACTGCTTTGGCACCGCGGCCCAGAATACTCAGAATCTTACAGTAGCCAACATGATACCAAGTTTGATTTGCTCAAGCTTGTAATTTGCCAAGTGCCCACAAGATCTACTAATTATAAAGACTTCAGGCTAATTGCGTTCTTCAACTGCGCTCTCGCCTATCTGACAGGTCATTTTGGTAAGTGGATAAATCTGCACGTCCATCACAAGATCAAACATCCTCCATGGTTCTCTGATGCCATTGAACACAAGGGCTTCATTTACGCTGTCGACTCCTTCTATGACTGGACGTATTGCTGGCCTACTCCAGTCATCGCTACAAATGGCTGTTACAGGGGTATGTTACTTTCCTATGATATCATGATGGTTTGCTTATATTACTTTCAACATTTACTGAAAAAATATTCATGCTCATAACATGTTGTTCTTAAGATTGACTACATTAAGAGCCCTTTTTTATTTGACTCCAACTTGGTATGATGTTGTAGGCCTCTTGGTGTCCATATCCTTCCTAATCCCAGAACCTTTCAAAGAAAAGTGGCATGGCAGTTGCAGGTGGTTCCTGGCTCGATCAGATGATGGCGAACGATTGCTGATCGTTTGCACGTACCAGACGTGTTGTTTCGCGGAATACAATCACAGTCACTGCAAGGTCTTTGAGCAGGATCCCATCTTCTCTGGGCCTTCAGGAATTTTTGACTGGAGGCTGGTAAGTAGCCTTGGTACATGCTCTCTGGTTGTCGGACTGAATTATCTGATTAACCAGGAGATAACCGACGGTAAGGATCATGATGGCAGCGCGGTTTCGTTCATCAGGCAAAACTGTGTGTACACGGCTTACTATGCGTCTCTACATGCACCATACCCTGCTATGTACCGCCACGCTCTGCAGCCCAAAGTAGAAGAGAGGGTCACAAGTATTAGACTTCGACCTGCTGGCTGGAGTTTCCCCCGTCAGGCACACATCTGGTTCAAGCCGTCAACCAATCTCCATAGCTTAATACATAGTAACGTCTAACTGAGCCAGTTAGTTAGATGCGTACACTTGGTGTAGTAGGATCTTTATTTAGTTTGATGCATGCACTTGTTCTTTTTTGGTAGCCCTTTTGTAATGATGGCTGATGTTTGGTTTTGAAGAGAGAGCTGGGTCTTTATTCTTCTGGTCTGCTTACTGCTTCTGTTGCGCCCCCAAGTACATGCTCATGGTCCCCTATACATAAATAACTAAATAAATAAATAAATAAATAAAGCTAAATGCTCATGCACCAGTTATTTAAATTCACGATTTAACAGGAGGATATTATTTCCTATGATAGTGTCGTTACATTCAGTCGATATTATTCTTAGGCAAAGATAGCGACCAGTCTTCTTTCTCCCAGCATTTTATTCCTGCAGCCAGCGGACCCACGCAAATCATAGTTAACATCATAAATAGTTCCGGTCCATTTTTATTTTTCAATAAGAATGTCCAACCCAGCCCAGCACATTGGCGACAACACTTTATCCTCCGCCTTGGTGCGCTCGCCGCGGCGCCGCCGTCCGGCCCTGTAAACATAGTGAATCGGGAGCGGCCTGTAGTTGTGAGTATGACAGTATGGACCCACCAGGTCCACTCCCGAACACAAGCAAGCACCTATTTTACTACTTAGATGCACCCCTCGTTTTTACTCTAATCCACCCTGTTGATATCTGGGACCCACATCATTTTCAACGTATAGTCAATTAACAACATAATTGCACAACTTTTTTTGACTAGTAATTCGGAAGAGCAGGCTATAAACTGGGTTGTGCGGTCTCTGTGGCCCGTCTAACAACATGACCAGCCCAACAGTTTTTTCTTTGCGAAAATAGGTAGCCCAGTGTTTCTTTTTGAAGAATACCCAAGCTAGGCATATTTGTTTTCTCTGACTTACTGGGCTGCAAATCTTTCAAGACGAGGAGGGATGCATTCCGGCCTGGCCAAAGAGTATGGCCAATGTCTGTTAAAAGTAATATCAAAGGGGTTGAAAATTTCAAAAAATTATAGCAAATGGGAAATTAGTTTCTTTTTTTGTTTTTTCTCTTCACTGATATTTTATATTTCATTGGATCTAACATGGCATAGTATTAATTTGTTTTTAAATTTGTTTTAGTATGGCTACTAATTTTTGGATTAAGAATATTTTGTTCCCCAGCACAAAATTTCGAATTTTGAAAATTTCGCACATATTTAGTTCAATTTTTTAACCCTCGTACTGACCAGAAAATGGGCAGCAATTCTAAAAATGGAAAATGGGCTGCAATAAATTCCATATGAATTAAAAAATGAGTAAAAATTATAAAAATAATAGCAAATGGGTTGTACATGCCATAGATTTCAAGGCCGACTTGTTTACGAAAGGCTTTGTCAGTCAACACATGATTCTATCAGCAGTGACTGTTGGATGTCCATCCAATGGCTGACGTGCTTCTTCAATCTCTGATCTTCCTGCTCCAGCCACCTAAACTAGCACCAGCGGGACTGCCTGCTCCCTCCTCTTGTGGTCTGCTGTGATGCCGCGCAGGCTTCACCGGTCCACCCTACTCCCTCTGCTGGCCTGGCCACACGCAATCAACTGCCTCCTTATTACGCAAAAAAAATGATTCCTCCCACTGACATCTGGGGCGCACTGGTTGGGAGGCTGGCCAGTGGGCCTACTAAGTTGACGCGTACGCAGGGCTTGTCAACTTAGTCAACAAACGATTCTAGCAGTAGTGACCGTTGGATTTGAATCGAACGGTCCTGCTGCTTCTTCAATCATTGTTCTTCTTGCACCAGCCTACTCCGGCCTCCAGTGGCCGGCTGTATCGCCGTTGAGGCCTCACCGCCCCTACTACTCCCATCGCTAGCCAGACCCTGTGGTAACGGCAACCTACATCGTAGCCGAACCAGTGAACCCTCATATTCCTCTCCGCGTGGGCATCCACTGCCGCGTCTTTCCCGGCTCTACATCGTCCCCTTCCTAGGCCTCGCCGTCATCCACCGCCCTGGTGCTCTTGGCGCGGCATGGTCAACGTGGTCAAGGAATGACTTTCATCGGAAGAGTACCATACATGGAGAGGCTGACAGCTGGGTCCACGGTAGCAGCAAGGAAGTACCTCCTTATTACGCGCAAAATAAGGATTCCTTCACTTGACAGCAGGGACCCACCGGACGGGCCACCGTATTTTGCGAAAAAACGTTCCCCCCGACTGCTGGGACCCACCAGCTACATCTTCACATGCAAGGAAGTGTTTCCATATTACGGGCAAAACAAATATTCGCCCCCCCCTGACTGCTGGGACCCACCAGCTACATCTTCGCACGCAAGGAAGTGCATGACAGTCAGGATCCACGTGGTCGAAGCCTACGTAGCGTTGTCATTCTGGTCACGAACGTGTATGTACATACTGGTCGATGTTGAGGCGCACACGTGTCGTAGTAGAGGCACACACGTGTCGTAGTAGAGGCGTGCACGTGTCGTAGTAGAGGCGCGCACGTGTCGTAGTAGAGGAGCACATGTAGCATGTACACGTACGTACAACAGCCAGGGTGCAAGAAAGTAAATACAGCCACGTACATACATACGAGTGGGATCTCGAACTCCTACTCGCGCATACGTAGGGCCAGGGCTCGTGTACATGGGTGGGTCGAAACGGAGAAACTGCATCATCATCGCGTTCATGGGGAGCCAACGGAATGCATTGTGTTCATCAGGAGGCAACAGAATGCGTGCTTTTCATCGGGAGCCAACTGGCTTGGATGGAACAGCCGATGGAAACGAGGCCTGGCGTACCTCAGAACTGAGGAAACGGCCTTGTGTTCGACCGACCACGGTCGAAACAGGATCCTATTCATCGGGAGGGGTCTGGCGTACCACAAAACAGAGGAAACAGAGTTTTGTTGGACATCATACGGTCGAAACAGGGTCTTGGTTATCAGGAGGGGTGTGGTGTACCACAAAACGGAGGAAACAGACTTGTGTTGGAGTGCTACGGTCGAAACAGGGGTCCTGTTCAACGGGAGGGGTGTGGCGTACCGCAAAACGGGACTCCACTGGATACTATTCATCTCCATCGTCGACCTCCTCCAGCCCCCATGGGCTACTGTTCATCCACCGCTGACCTCCTCCATCCTCCACCCATGACTGTTCATCCACGACCTCCTGTTCATCCAACCTCCACCGCTCCTCCACCGGCTACTTTTCAACTAGCCCTCTTCATGGGGTACTGTTCAACCACCCCTCCACGGGATACTGTTCATCTAGCGCTCCACCAGATACTATTCAACCAGCCCTCCACCGGCTACTGTTCAACCTTCCCTCCACGGGGTCCTGTTTATCCAACCCTCCACGGGGTCCTATTCATCCACGCCCAACTGGCTCGATCGATAGGGGTCCTGTTCATCCAGCGGCAACACCACAGGGTCGTGTTCATCCAACCCCCCACCGGGAACTGTTCATCCAACCCCCCCCCCCCAACAACGCTCACTATTCATCCAGAGGTAGCATCCATCGGCCTCAGTTAGCAGCAGTAGCGAAGGAATCGCTTGATCAAGTTCAGTTAAATGCTACCGATCGATTGCTCGGGTTCAATAACGCGTAGCCTGCAGTGCAATCGCTCGGGTTCAGTTAGGCGAACGCCTCACTCAGGTTCAGTTAGAGCCCAACGCCTCGCACCCACGCACGTACGTGTATGAGAGAAACGCGCATCGCTCGGCCCCCGACCACCCAGCGTAACCGGGAACTCCCCGATATTTTCCTCGCCCTCGCTTCTACCATGGTTTTTTCTGTCATGGACATCCCAAAGAATGTCATGCAGTTGTGTCTCTGGCCTGCCCAGGACGAAAAGCCCATTTTCTGTCATGATTTTTTGTCATAGAAGTAGGATCCCACCACATATATGATGATACCAGGTTTTCTCACAATTGTCGTCATAGAAGTGTCATAAGCATGACAGATTTTTTTTCGTTCGGCCCAAAATGTCACAGATGTATCTTTTTTTGTAGTGAGGGGTCTAGAAATCAAGAATGAAATGGTTGGAGCAGAATGCCTTGATCTCAACACAAGTGTAGGTGGTTCTCTCTCAGACAATGGATAAGTGAAGTGTAGTTTCATCCTGGTTGCTCTCTCAGAGTAGGTGTTGTGGGTGGGGTATATATAGCCATCACCAAAGATCTAGCCATTACAAACTTTACGCACAACTCGGTGATACTGACTAGTGTAAAAGATTCAAACGTTAGACATTTCAGTGATACCGGATGAATCCACTCAATGGCTCCGATATGTGATGACCTAAGCACTTGCATCATTTCAGTAATTCCGATCGGTTTCACTCGGTAATTATTAAATGAAAACGATTGTTTATAGAAAGTTAGCTAGTGCAGTTCCGTGGGGCCGAATGCCATCTTGGTGGAACTAATTTTTCAGGGTTTAGGCTATGGCGATATCTTGTGTATCTCGGTGGGTCTGGATGGTTGCGTTTCGCTGGTACCGAGAATGACTTTAGTGTTTTAGATAGATTGGATTGTGAGAATGTGGCTGAGGTTTTGGACCAATATCTTCAAGGACTTGAGCAAATGACTCCTTATCAAAACCTCATCCCCTTTTAATAGTATTGGCTTTCCTATGGACTCAATGTGATCTTTGATCACTTAAACAAAAATCTAGAGTCATCAAGCTTTTGCCAATGTTTGTCCTTTGTAGCATGAGGGGTCCACATCTCCATTCATCTACTAGCCTAGGTTGATCTTTTCGTGAAATATACTTGAGGAAAACATTAGTCCAACAACATGTATGTTGACATGAATTACCAAAACCACCAAGGGAGCAAATGTGCTTTCAATTTCCCCTTTTTTATTAAGTGATGGCAACATACATCAAAGCTTCAAATAGGAATATGACAAAGAATAAATGAAAGCTTTGAGAGACTTGTGCCATACATAAGCTCCCCCTACAAGTGTGCAGTCTTTTAAAAGGATAATTGCTTTTTGAATGCAAATGCACAATAGGGTAGGAAACTTGATATGCCACATGTATCTTGGCTATATGTATCAGAGCATAGAAAATGTGAATGGAATATATTAATGTTCATGAATCTCTCTTGCAAACAATATGTGCAAGAAGCAACAAATCATCATGCACATGAGTACGATACATATACTTACCTTGATGTGCTTGAGCAACTTTACCTGAAGAGACAAACTTGAGAAAACATGGTTAGGTAACACAAGAGAATCTCTTCATGAAGAAAGCAAGAACTTCAAGAATACCAAGATTGGGATGACATGTAAAGGGAATAGTACCACTAGGTAAATACTTCCTTAAGTGTAGACATATCCCCAAAAGGTCAAATAAAGATTTGAAATAGACTTCCAAGGATTTTCTCCCCTAAAATTTGAACTTTCTCTCCCCCTGTGTGGAACCCCAGCTCAAAGGAACCGGAACACCCCGTATTCCAACCCAGAGATCGAGTCTTCTGGAATACGACAATGCCCGGCATAGAACAAATCAACTTTTATTACAAAGGGTAATGGTACAAGGGTATGTTGTTACAAAAGGATAACATCAGCACGGTGACACTACGCCCGCTAAGGTAGTTCTATGCTAGCAGCGAAACAACTAGTAGAAGCAGAATACTTCTAGCAGCAGAACAACGACATCAGTGGTGAACTCAACTCCGTAGGGACTCCGACTAGGACACGATCTAGCTCGCACGCGCGGTAACCTCGACAAACAATTAATCACGGCATCACCTACAATCTAGCATGACATGCCAGGTCAGTACATTGAATGTGCTTGCAAGCTCACAACAACCAAAAGCATCAAGGCAAGACAATAACATAGCATTAGCAGGTTAAGTTATTAACAACCACTATCAAGTGGAAACAATAACTAAGCATGATATGGTACTACGAACATTACTACTGAACCACCATCTCAAGAACCATCTCACTCTTGGCTAACCAGCCAAGCACTAAATCACCTTGATCACCTCGTGATCAATACCTCCTCGTGATCACCGTGTGATCACATCAAAACTGAATGACCATCCTCAATATCATCCCAACATCATCATCGACATCCTGCCAAACTGTTACTGCTCATGCAAGAACATACAAGTCATCTATAAGTCATTCTATCATCGTGTGTGTTGTTCGAATGGTGTGACCTAGTATGAACTGTGCCCATGATCGAGGACGCGAGTAATAATAGATTAAATACACTCTTCAGAGGTTAGCACACTGTACCCACATCATAGAACCCATAGCCTTGTGCTCCTATTCGGGTGGACCAACGACGTTCCGACAAAACTAGTCTAATGCAATGACACTCTCCCGGCCACTCCAACCATCTACCCTTTGGGCTTAGTCCTGGGTTGTCACATCCCTGGTCGTGTTATGCATTAGGCTATACCTCATGTGAGCATCATGTTTTAATTCAAATGAAATTGAATTGAGGAATTTTCAAAGCCTCAGAAACCTTCTAAAAATGATCAACATTAAAATCTCCTCAAAGAAGTCCAAGAAAATGTTCCTCTTAGTCTCTGAAAATATTGCAAAGAGGTAAAACTCAAAACAATATTTTTGGTATCTCAGAGTTAATTATTTTGGGCCTTTGAATTAAATAAATAGCTATTTGCATTGGATATATATTTGATATATAAATAATATATGTCCAATAATTACTGGAACATTTTATGTGGTTTGGTATATTTTAGTTCTAGCCACATAACTATTTTCAGGATTTTATAAAATGGTTTAGTATATTACTAAACTAAAACAACACAGAAGAAAATAGATAAATAAAAACAAAAATAGAAAGAGCAGAGGACTACCTGGCGCTCACCTCAGCCCACCTGGCCCAGCTCCTCCAGCCGGCCCAGCCCACCGCCGCTTCTCCCCCTGTCGTCTTCCTCCCCCCCGCCCCGCAGCTGCTCGGTGGCGCGCGCGGCCATGCGCCCCGGCCACCTCCTCCCTGCCTGGCTGCCTCCTCCTCTCCTGGACGTCTCCCGCAGCTCCACGCCACCCCCTGGAACCCCTCGCACTCTCTCTCGACCCCTTCCCCCTCCTCTGCTCTCTCTCTCGCGCAGCCCGAGCGGAGCTCATCGCCGCCGCTCGCCGTTGCCGCACCCAGAGCCTCCCCCTCGACCCTCGGCGTGCCCAGTAGCTCGGCTACCTCGCCCTCATCCTCTCCGACGAGTCAAGCGACCTCGGACGCCCTGCATCGCCGTCATCGAGCCGTCTTCTTCACCTCCCCGAGCCCACCGAGCTGCTCGTCGACCTCGCCGTGAGCTCCTCTGCCGAACCCCTCTCTCCCCGTGCTCTATTTCCCTCCGTAGCCGCCGTTACCACCGCGGCCGAGAGCTTCTCGCCGCCGGCCATGGCGTGGCCGTGGCCACAGCCACCGCAGCTCGCTCCCGAGCCCACCGTCGTGCTCACCGCAACCTCAGGAGCCCGCAGCACCCATCAGTTTCTCCCGTAGCGCACCATAGCGTCGAATCGATCGGCGCCCGAACTCTGGCGCCGCCGCGAGCTCATTTCCGGCGAGCTCCGGCCACCACAGCCGGTGCCGCTCGCCCAGTTGGATGCGGCGCATCTTCAGCTACCCGTAGGAGCAAACCACGCGTCGAATGGTGCTCCGTAGCGAGCACACGTTGCATCTCCGTCGTCGGCCATGGTCGTCGCCGGCGAAACTCCGGCGGGAGCTGACGTGGCTCCGTCATTAGGAGCTAATCCAACTAACTAAACCACCTACAGCCACTGACAGTAGGCCCCACCCCTGGTCAAACCCTAGTCAGCGCTGGGTTTGACCAGGATTAGTTCCTGTGTCACTGACGTGTGGACCCCGCACGTCAGGTTTGACCTGGACCTGGCCGTTGACTCGCTGACGTTATGCTGGCGTCAGGCTGACGCAGTTAAATCATTTTCTGGAATTATTTTAATTCTAAATATTCAGGAAATTCCAGAAAATGTTCAAAACTTCAAAAAATCATAGTAATTCAACCGTAACTCCAAATTAAATAATTTATATATGAAAAATTATCAGAAAAAATCAAGGAATCCATCTGTACCATTTTTATGCATGTTAGAATAACTTATAGCTGCTGTATAGCACAAATAAATTAAATGGCATTTGAATAATCACATATGGAGTTTGAATTTCAATCTTGTATTCAAACCAACTTCATTTAATCTGTTGCTAGTTGCATTAGCTCAAAACACATTCATATTGCCATGTAATAGCATGCATCATTTTGTGCATTGCATTGATTGTGTTCTTCTTTGTTGCCGGTATCTGTTCCCTCCCGGTAGACGATGTTCCGACGTTGTGATCGTTGACACTGATGAAGACTCAATGTTATCTTCAGAAGTGCCAGGCAAGCAAAACCCCCTTGTTCATTCCGATACAATCCCACTCTCTCGCTCCTGCTCTCTTTTACTGCATTAGGACAACAACGACTCATCTGTTACTTGCTGCGGTAGCTGAACCCCTTTATCCTTTGCATGACCTGTCATTCCACAGTAAATAGATGAAAGCCACTAGCATGGGTAGGAGTTGTTTGAGCCCTGTTGTGCCTACTCATTCTTGCTTGTTTGTCATGCCTGCTACTGCTTAGAGTTGAGTCAGGTTTGATTCATCGGGGATGAATCAGAGGCGTGTGAACATGTCCTACTGTGTGTGAGCTAAGTGTGTGAACACGTTTTGGTAAAGGTAGCGGTGAGAGGCCATGTAGGAGTACATGGTGGGTTGTCTCATTGCAGCCGTCCTCAGGAACTGAGTTCTGTGTTTGTGATCCATGATTCAGCTACTACCACGCATTGGGCCCGAAACCAATGGACCCTCTCGGCTTCTTGATCACCCTTGTCCTCTGTCCAGGAGTTGCAAGTAGTTTCTGGTGTTTGTAGTATGCTGGAGGCCGTGGGCAGCGCTGACCGTAGGGGTGGGCTGTGATGCGGTAGGCACGTGGCACGGTGTACCGGGCGCCCGTTTGGTGTCTCGGGTACCCTGTTCACATCGTTTGGGGCTGTGAGCGAAACTCCGGCCGGATCTCCTCATGGATGGAACCCGAATAGGCGATAAACTAGGACTAGAGACTTAGGTGATTAGGTAGGTCGTGGCCGACACCCACGTTGGGCTTCCGCTTGAAGGTTGCCGAGTACATGTCGTGTAAACGACGGTAAGTGGTGAGAGCGTGTATGAAGAAGTACACCCCTGCAGGGTTAACCTAATCTATTCGAATAGCCGTGTCCGCGGAAAAGGACTTCTGGATTGCTTATATCAGTTCATAGACAAGTGAAAGTGGATACTCTAAAATACGCAAGATAAGCGTGAGTGCTATGGATGGCGTTCTCGTAGGGAGACGGGAGCGGATCCATAGTGGTGTATTGATATGGTGAATATGTGGACTCGTGTGCGCCACCTCAAAAGAGTCGCTTGCAGTCGTAGTTTAGGATAGCCACCGAGTCAAAGCTGGCTTGCTGCAGTTAAACCCCACCACCCCTTTGTTGATAATGATGCATATGTAGTTAGTTCTGATGTAAGTCTTGCTGGGTACATTTGTACTCACGTTTGCCTATTTTATGTTTTTGCAGAGAGACTTCAGTCTCACTAGTAGTTCCGCTTGGACTTCGACGTTTAGCTTGTTACCTCAGCTACGATCTTGTGCCCTCGGCAGTATCTGGTAGATAGTCAGGCTTCTCAGCCTTTTTCATTTATAGTTGTCTGTACTCAGACATGATAGCTTCCGCTTGTGCTTTGACTTGTATACTCTGAATGTTGGGTCATGAGACCTACGTTTGTAATATCTCGCTCCTTGGAGCCTAATGAATAAATACTTGAGTCATAGAGTCATGTTATGATGCCATGTTGTGTTTGCACATATCGAGCATATTGTGTGTATGTTATTGAAATGCTTGGTATGTGTGGGATCTGACTATCTAGTTGTTTATCCTTAGTAGCCTCTCTTACCGGGAAATGTCTCCTAGTGTTTCCAATGGTAGCTTGCTACTGCTCCGGAACACTTAGGCTGGCCGGCATGTGTCCTTCTTCGTTCCTGTGTCTGTCCCTTCGGGGAAATGTCACGCGATGAATACCGGAGTCCTATTAGCCCGCTACAGCCCGGTTCACCGGAGTCCTGCTATCCCAGTGCTACAGCCTGGATTCACTCGCTGATGATCAACACGTTCGATGCTGGGTCATGGATGCCTGTCCCTGTAAGTTTGTGCCACTTTGGGTTTACGACTAGCCATGTCAGCCCGGGCTCCATATCATATAGATGCTAGCGACACTGTCATATACGTGTGCCAAAAGGCGCAAATGGTCCCGGGTAAAGGTAGGGCGACACCCGTAGGAATACCGTGCGTGAGGCCGCAAAGTGATATGAGGTGTTACATGCTAGATCGATGTGGCATTGAGTCGGGGTCCTGACAGCGTTGGTATCAGAGCTTGACTGCCTGTAGGATTACCAAGCCAAACTGGTCGATGTTGAGTCTAGAAATTCTTTAGTTATATGTAGGGGAATTGATTGTGGGATGGAACGTAAGGCTCTTTTTACTCCTTATACCTCATGGCCTTCTGATCTGAGTCATCATCTTCTCTTCTACGGGGATTAAGAACTAGGCTATCTCTTCTTTCTATTAGGATCACGTGTTACTAATCAGTGGACTTATAAGATTGTTGGATTTAAGTCTCAGTTAAGTTCCTACTACTTCCATATGTTAATTGTTGATCTCGAAACCTTGATATTGTGCTTCTGAGTGGTTATGCCACCATTTTTGTGAATGTCTCAAATCTTTTCTGAGCATTTACAGCCGTTATGCTGTCCGAGTCATCCCAGGTTTCTAAGTAGTCTGATGCATTTGCAAATCCTTTCTTCCCGTTTCAATGTTCCCATGGGCCAGATTAACCACACTAATCAGTGAGTTGAGGTACTCCGTTACCTTGACATATATGTTGGAGATATTATTATGACCCTAGGTGTCTTAGGGGATCATCTAGTAATTTAGCCATGATTTGTGTTCCCAGTGTGATGATTCTGGCCATCATTCTCGAAAGCATCCCGTGATGCTACTTAGTAATAGGTATTCTGTTCCTGGGTTCTTGAACCCGAGATTCACTCTACCTACTTCATGTTGATAGTAATTGCTAGTGCCTTTAGGATATTAGTAACCTTTGCGATAGTCCTTGAAGTCCGTGGTATCTTCTTCTTCCAAATACCATGAACTACTTATGGCAGAAGTTCCTCATTGAACTGAAATATCACAACAGGATTATTCTTGATGAGTTCTCCATTATATATTGTGGCTCTGCCAGTTCTACCTTTCTGCATGGGTTATCCGGAAGAAATATGTTGAACTTCGTTCGACATGCTAATCCATGCATCCACAACTCAGAAAATCATATGTTCTTTTGAGTTGTCCCATCTTAGTTGTTTCCGACCCTCGCCTATCAATTGATAGTCAAGAGTATGCGTGCATTCGTTCGTCGATGCCTATTACCCTTGTGGTCCGCCAAGCCATTCTATTTCAGAATGAATAGGAGAAACAAACTCCAGAATCTCATCCATATCTAGGATTGGGTCAAAGCAATTGTATTCCGCAGATCAAAATGCCAATCCAGCTTCTGGTCTGTTCTACCTTGAAGTATTACCATCTTTATATCAGGAATATCATGGGAATTGTACACCATCTTATGAATTCTTGACGCAGTAATACTTCTGATCATCATTGATAATTTCTCGGTTTCCGTGTTATTGTAACCGGAATGCCGACAAATGAATCATGGCGTGTGAAATCAATACTGCTAGCAACTCCATTGCTTGGTAGTTAAATGGACGATAACCTCATTCTTAGCGTGTTGATTATTGAATCGTCACCCTAAGGTTGATTGTGCTACCTAGTCCTTATTTCTGGTGCACTCTCCGATCAGTGAGTTAGGATAGTGCCAATCCTTGCTTATTTGATCATATCGTCTTGCCTCTGAAAAGTAAGATTGTTCTCGAGCTTAGTAACATACTGGTGGTTCATGATATTCCAAATTTCTTCTCGGAAGTATCACCAGGTTGTCGCCTGACCGCTATGTTGATCTCGTGATCAAGTTGGGTTCTTGTGAACCACCTTCTCTCCAAAAATCGGTGTTAGATATCCCTGAGCTAGTTGGTTAAGCTAGACAACAACTTGGAGAGTTGGAAGATAAAAGCTTGCCTGACTTAGTTCGTTCCAAAGGGATATTCTTGTGTAGGGTGTGCTGAAGAAAGATGATATCTTCATCGATTGGTCCTTGTGATCAGTTGCTGGACCTATTGTCTTATCAATCCTTTGATTTGAGTGTGGGCTATCGTCAAATCAAATCAGTACCAACGATGCTCGTAATGTTGTCTTATTCGTGGTTGATCCCTCGAGCATACACCATTACATCTTTGGTCTGACCAATGCTATCACCGTGTTCACTTAACTATGGAATTCCTTTTAAAAGGAAACCTAGATGAATTGTTGTTGAGCCCATTGGCAACATCCTTATCTCCTCCATGATGTTGTTGAACATTAAGCTAGTGTTTGGAAACTTTTGAAAGCATTTTCTTCATGCTAGCTCATGAAGTATTTGTTTGATGAAAGGAGTGACTTCCTCTTATACACGTGCATTTGGTGAAAGTTGCCGCCGTGAATTTGAGAAAGATTGTTTTGTTTCCTTTGGAATCATCCCAAATCAGTCATGCACACGTGCGAAGTATTCTGTAGTCTGGAGACTTGCAACCTTCATTCTATATGTGTCCCTAGCACACTAAGCCACTGATTGACTTGTTCAAGGAAAAGAAGTCTATGCTTGGGATCTAATCCATGGACTTGCGTAAAGACTTCGATATCCTCGATGATGGTTCTCCACCTGAACTCGGTAGTGTTTAATTATAAGACTGCTACGTGGCCATGCTTGTCTGGGACAACGTGTTCACATGTTTGTAGCAAAACCAGCTCATGTTTTGGAGCTTACTATCGTAGTTCACTCCCCGAGAATCCCGCAACATTATCTCGTCGATTTGTGTTGCAAACTTTCATTTTTCTTTCTAGACTTGATGAGTCTGGGATATCCTGACACCAACCAGATCTGAATCTCAGGCAGATGTGATGGTTGGAGCATTTCCCAAGAATTATAATATTGGTCTCTCAATAACCGGCAAGGTGGATGTCGTGGCCAACACACCCATCCGGTAGACCTATTATTATAGTATCTTGTTTGAGGAAGTTGGCCACCTCCCCATAGGGATTTCGTAGGATTACTCCCTAGTTGCCCCTATGGATTTCTGTGTTCCGAAGTCCGACCTTTTTACTTGATGTTCTAGATATCAAACCATATCTATGGGTGGATTACGCTAGCACATCAAGGAGAACATTAGAAGCGGAGTGCTAAATGTCTCTCGGTCGATCATCCAGATTTTATTTGCTTGGCCTCGCTAAGGTGAAATCTGAGAAAGTGTTATCCTCCTTCGCATCTGCATCGTCCATCGCTATTCATCATGGTAGTATGTTGTGTTGTCAGCACCCTTGACGCGGTTGTTGATAAAACCTTGATGATTGTGGAAATGCTCAAGTTCTTGAGAGCACGCACAAGCGCTACGTGTTATCATCGCTCTAATTGGGATGCTCTCAGTTCCCTCGGCAATGCTATGACCTTCTCAAACAGTGAATTCACTCTCTATTGTTGGGTTCTTCCCCAGTTACCAGAATCATTCCCAGCATTTGCATTTTGTTCCCAGCTTGCACCGCCAATGTGCCATTCTACCATGGGTCTCTTCCATTTCCGGTGATAAGCAAATTCATCCATTACGTTGTCTTCAACAAGGTAATCCACATCATCCAAGTCCGAGTATGCCATTCTACCGACCCCTCCAAACGATCGCTCGAGAATTGTCCTAGGCTGGTTTAAAGAGTTTCAATGATCTCTGAATCAAAGGTAATTCTTTTGCCACTTAAGGGGATATATCTACGAATCACCCCCCCCCCCTCCAGGATGTCTCGTTGAGGTATCATGGCAACTCAACTCCTCGCTACGTTGACAACCGTTCACCGCCTTCTTAGGTGTGGAATCGTTGTCTACCTAGTGAACCTTCGTCATCTGTTCCACTCCATTCCTCTAGAGGTGTGCTTCGTCTCTCAGCTCGAGAGATGTTGCTATGTCCCATTCCGTGAGTTAATCCTGAGTTGTTCGTTCTTTGAGAAGATTAATTCTTCTAGAGTTTTCCTTTCCTCTTCTTGTCATGTTAGTTGGAGTTCTCAGAGAAAGACTTCGAGACAATGATGGTGATCGAATCAACGCTCTTATGAAGTGCACCCTGGATCGTGAAGATTATACTAGTTGCGTTTCCCCTTCACCTTACCCTACGCTTGAATCTCGGGACGAGATTTTTGTTTAGTGGGGGTGAGTTGTCACATCCCTGGTCCTGTTATGCACCAGGCTAGACCTCATGTGAGCATCATGTTTTAATTCAAATGAAATTGAATTGAGGAATTTTCAAAGCCTCAGAAACCTTCTAAAAATGATCAACATTAAAATCTCCTCAAAGAAGTCCAAGAAAATGTTCCTCTTAGTCTCTGAAAATATTGCAAAGAGGTAAAACTCAAAACAATATTTTTGGTATCTCAGAGTTAATTATTTTGGGCCTTTGAATTAAATAAATAGCTATTTGCATTGGATATATATTTGATATATAAATAATATATGTCCAATAATTACTGGAACATTTTATGTGGTTTGGTATATTTTAGTTCTAGCCACATAACTATTTTCAGGATTTTATAAAATGGTTTAGTATATTACTAAACTAAAACAACACAGAAGAAAATAGATAAATAAAAACAAAAATAGAAAGAGCAGAGGACTACCTGGCGCTCATCTCAGCCCACCTGGCCCAGCTCCTCCAGCTGGCCCAGCCCACCGCCGCTTCTCCCCCTGTCGTCTTCCTCCCCCTCGCCCCGAAGCTGCTCAGTGGCGCGCGCGGCCACGCGCCCCGGCCACCTCCTCCCTGCCTGGCTGCCTCCTCCTCTCCTGGACGTCTCCCGCAGATCCACGCCACCCCCTGGAACCCCCTCGCACTCTCTCTCGACCCCTTCCCCCTCCTCTGCTCTCTCTCTCGCGCAGCCCGAGCGGAGCTCATCGCCGCCGCTCGCCGTTGCCGCACCCAGAGCCTCCCCCTCGACCCTCGGCGTGCCCAGTAGCTCGGCTACCTCGCCCTCATCCTCTCCGACGAGTCAAGCGACCTCGGACGCCATGCATCGCCATCATCGAGCCGTCTTCTTCACACACGGCCGCCGGACGCCGCTCGTCGATTCGCCATCTCCGCCACCTCCCCGAGCCCACCGAGCTGCTCGTCGACCTCGCCGTGAGCTCCTCTGCCGAACCCCTCTCTCCCCGTGCTCTATTTCCCTCCGTAGCCGCCGTTACCACCGCGGCCGAGAGCTTCTCGCCGCCGGCCATGGCGTGGCCGTGGCCACAACCACCCCAGCTCGCTCCCGAGCCCACCGTCGTGCTCACCGCAACCTCAGGAGCCCGCAGCACCCACCAGTTTCTCCCGTAGCGCACCATAGCGTCGAATCGATCGGCGCCCGAACTCTGGCGCCGCCGCGAGCTCGTTTCCGGTGAGCTCCGGCCACCACAGCCGCTGCCGCTCGCCCAGTTGGATGCGGCGCATCTTCAGCTACCCGTAGGAGCAAACCACGCGTCGAATGGTGCTTCGTAGCGAGCACACGTTGCATCTCCGTCGTCGGCCATGGTCGTCGCTGGCGAAACTCCGGCGGGAGCTGACGTGGCTCCGTCATTAGGAGCTAATCCAACTAACTAAACCACCTACAGCCACTGACAGTAGGCCCCACCCCTGGTCAAACCCCAGTCAGCGCTGGGTTTGACCGGGATTAGTTCCTGTGTCACTGACGTGTGGACCCCGCACGTCAGGTTTGACCTGGACCTGGCCGTTGACTCGCTGACGTTATGCTGGCGTCAGGCTGACGCAGTTAAATCATTTTCTGGAATTATTTTAATTCTAAATATTCAGGAAATTCCAGAAAATGTTCAAAACTTCAAAAAATCATAGTAATTCAACCGTAACTCCAAATTAAATAATTTATATATGAAAAATTATCAGAAAAATTCAAGGAATCCATCTGTACCATTTTTATGCATGTTAGAACAACTTATAGCTGCTGTATAGCACAAATCAATTAAATGGCATTTGAATAATCACATATGGAGTTTGAATTTGAATCTTGTATTCAAACCAACTTCATTTAATCTGTTGCTAGTTGCATTAGCTCAAAACACATTCATATTGCCATGTCATAGCATGCATCATTTTGTGCATTGCATTGGTTGTGTTCTTCTTTGTTGTCAGTATCTGTTCCCTCCCGGTAGACGATGTTCCGACGTTGTGATCGTTGACACTGATGAAGACTCAATGTTATCTTCAGAAGTGCCAGGCAAGCAAAACCCCCTTGTTCATTCCGATACAATCCCACTCTCTCGCTCCTGCTCTCTTTTACTGCATTAGGACAACAACGATTCATCTGTTACTTGCTGCGGTAGCTGAACCCCTTTATCCTTTGCATGACCTGTCATTCCACAGTAAATAGATGAAAGCCACTAGCATGGGTAGGAGTTGTTTGAGCCCTGTTGTGCCTACTCATTCTTGCTTGTTTGTCATGCCTGCTACTGCTTAGAGTTGAGTCAGGTTTGATTCATCGGGGATGAATCAGAGGCGTGTGAACATGTCCTACTGTGTGTGAGCTAAGTGTGTGAACACGTTTTGGTAAAGGTAGCGGTGAGAGGCCATGTAGGAGTACATGGTGGGTTGTCTCATTGCAGCCGTCCTCAGGAACTGAGTTCTGTGTTTGTGATCCATGATTCAGCTACTACCACGCATTGGGCCCAAAACCAATGGACCCTCTCGGCTTCTTGATCACCCTTGTCCTCTGTCCAGGAGTTGCAAGTAGTTTCTGGTGTTTGTAGTATGCTGGAGGCCGTGGGCAGCGCTGACCGTAGGGGTGGGCTGTGATGCGGTAGGCACGTGGCACGGTGTACCGGGCGCCCGTTTGGTGTCTCGGGTACCCTGTTCACATCGTTTGGGGCTGTGAGCGAAACTCCGGCCGGATCTCCTCATGGATGGAACCCGAATAGGCGATAAACCAGGACTAGAGACTTAGGTGATTAGGTAGGTCGTGGCCGACACCCACGTTGGGCTTCCGCTTGAAGGTTGCCGAGTACATGTCGTGTAAACGACGGTAAGTGGTGAGAGCGTGTATGAAGAAGTACACCCCTGCAGGGTTAACCTAATCTATTCGAATAGCCGTGTCCGCGGAAAAGGACTTCTGGATTGCTTATATCAGTTCATAGACAAGTGAAAGTGGATACTCTAAAATACGCAAGATAAGCGTGAGTGCTATGGATGGCGTTCTCGTAGGGAGACGGGAGCGGATCCATAGTGGTGTATTGATATGGTGAATATGTGGACTCGTGTGCGCCACCTCAAAAGAGTCGCTTGCAGTCGTAGTTTAGGATAGCCACCGAGTCAAAGCTGGCTTGCTGCAGTTAAACCCCACCACCCCTTTGTTGATAATGATGCATATGTAGTTAGTTCTGATGTAAGTCTTGCTGGGTACATTTGTACTCACGTTTGCCTATTTTATGTTTTTGCAGAGAGACTTCAGTCTCACTAGTAGTTCCGCTTGGACTTCGACGTTTAGCTTGTTACCTCAGCTACGATCTTGTGCCTTCGGCAGTATCTGGTAGATAGTCAGGCTTCTCAGCCTTTTTCATTTATAGTTGTCTGTACTCAGACATGATAGCTTCCGCTTGTGCTTTGACTTGTATACTCTGAATGTTGGGTCATGAGACCTATGTTTGTAATATCTCGCTCCTCGGAGCCTAATGAATAAATACTTGAGTCATAGAGTCATGTTGTGATGCCATGTTGTGTTTGCACATATCGAGCATATTGTGTGTATGTTATTGAAATGCTTGGTATGTGTGGGATCTGACTATCTAGTTGTTTATCCTTAGTAGCCTCTCTTACCGAGAAATGTCTCCTAGTGTTTCCAATGGTAGCTTGCTACTGCTCCGGAACACTTAGGCTGGCCGGCATGTGTCCTTCTTCGTTCCTGTGTCTGTCCCTTCGGGGAAATGTCACACGATGAATACCGGAGTCCTGTTAGCCCGCTACAGCCCGGTTCACCGGAGTCCTGCTAGCCCAGTGCTACAGCCTGGATTCACTCGCTGATGACCGACACGTTCGATGCTGGGTCATGGATGCATGTCCCTGTAAGTTTGTGCCACTTTGGGTTTACGACTAGCCATGTCAGCCCGGGCTCCTTATCATATAGATGCTAGCGACACTGTCATATACGTGTGCCAAAAGGCGCAAACGGTCCTGGGTAAAGGTAGGGCGACACCCGTAGGAATACCGTGCGTGAGGCCGCAAAGTGATATGAGGTGTTACATGCTAGATCGATGTGGCATTGAGTCGGGGTCCTGACATGGGTGGCCCCGATGTCACCTCGTGACATCGAACGGCCACCGTCGTGGCAAAAATAAAAATGGTCCCAAATGTTGACAAAAATGCGCCTCCAACAACTATGGGCACACAAGGTTATCACCGCCTACTGGGCCAGGGCAGCGCGCGTACATAACCTTATCTCGTTCGAGGCACCAGTGAGAGGCATAACAATAGACCGCATTAAGGCGTTCCCATAAACGCAAATGTGGTTTCACTGGAAAAGCCCGGTTTGGTGGCACCTGACCAACGAAATGACGGAATTTATCCCAAAGATAGATCTGAGAAACTGGTTGTCTAATATCATATCAACCTGTGATCCATGTTAAAGAAATATCCAACAAATAATCTAGAGCATATTATCTTCATATCAAAATACTCTGAGGACAACATATCACTACTATGATGATGAAACCAAGTATAATGATGCTACTAAACCCATAGCAAAAGCAAGATAGCTAACCAAAGATCAACATGATAGCATTATGTCCAAAATAATACTCCAAAGCATAATATCAAATGCTATCATGAAAATAATCATAATATAAGCCACTAATAATCCAATGGCCACATGTCATCCACCATCTGCAAGCATTAGTCCTAGAAATCCAAACAACATCATGGCAATAGCAAGATCAAAACAACTCCAAGGAATGCCATGAACAAATTATATGTAGCTAAAGCAAGTTTTAAGAAAATTTAAATAGATAAACCATGGTATGCAATGCAATCATGCAAATGGAGGGTGTGGCTTTCCTCGGGTGGATGGATTCATCGGGAGGAAGTGCGAGAAGCTCACGGAAAGAGTCGCCGGAAAACATTCTCTCTCTGAGGGGGCTGAATAAGGGCAAGGGCATAATGGTCATTTTCACAATGTAACAACATACGAAAATTATACCAACAGAACAGGCTCGACGAGACGAAGAAGTAGGCTTTGGAATCACCTCATTTGGAGTAGGGAGTCAAAAGATATGATTGTTTTTCTGCCAGGGACCTATCTATAAAAATTAATCCACAAATAAGTCCTTAACTAGAAAAACAGAAAATGTATTTGGTCAAATACGCTTTCCAGAACAGGAAAGTGCATTCCTGGCCTAAGAGGCACCGAAATACGCCTTCAGAATGAGAAAACACACTCGCGCGGATGCGCTTCCACTTACTCCACGTCAATGGGCCGGCTGGGTCAACGCCTAGCGGCCGACAGGCGGGGCCTACGAGTAGGGAGGGGGTCATTGTCTTCATCTACGCTCGCCTGTGCCTAGCCGCGGCAGAGGCGACGCCCAACGGCGACCATAGGCAGCTCCGGCCACTTCTCGCCCCATGCCGCCCACCGACGTGATCAGCGGGATGAGTCACATCTCCCTGGACCATTTGTATCCGCCAGCGAGGTCGGGAGTGAGCAGGGCTCCCACGACAGTGGACGGGAGCTTTGGCCGATGTCTAGCTCGTGGCAAACGGCCACCAGAGGAGGTGTAGATGTGCTTGGTGGCTCTAGGGTGGTGGTTGAGGTGTTTGGTAGTGGAAGGAGGGGAAGAGCGGGGCATTGCCCCAATTTGAGACGACCGAGCCGGTGGCCATGGCAACCAACCGCGGTGAGGAGGGACTCCGGATATGTAATGCTGGGTAGGATAGGACCATGGGTGCGAGAGGGAGCTCGAGGCGAGGTCGGGGGTGCTCGGGGTAGCTTTAATAGGTAGGGGAGAAGGATCCCAAGCTCGGGTGTGGCCAAGGGCTCGTGACCGGCTCCGATGATGGTTGGATGCTTCATGGGAGCGAGGGAGGGGGCGGGAGAGAGCAGGGGAGAGGTTCACGAGTAGAGAAAGTCCAAAGACATGAGGAGGAAGAGGATGAGGCAGCAACAAAGATATGTCGGCCACAGTGCGCCCGTGGGCACGTGGCCGCGAGCCCCGACGAGGCAGCTACAGGAGAGGCAGGGGACAAGAGAGTGACGACAGAGGAAGGGCGGGTTAGGTTAGCATCAGAGGACAAGCGAAAACCGCCAGGAAGGGGCTGCCCAATGCATTCCCTCGCTCAAAGCACAGATAACGCTGCTAGAGCGCGTGCGCAGGCATGCCGCCAACACAGTCACCGCATAGACTGGTAGGGAGATGATGAAATGGGTTGGGAAACCTAGTCCGGTGTCTAGTCCTTCCTCCCCAAGGCATCCCAGAAGAGAAAGATGAAGAAAATAAGCATTGTGATGATGTGAAACATCATGCAAAGTTTGTTGTATCAAAATTAGCTGCACACCTGTGATCAGCAGAGTAGAGATAAGGACCAAATATGATGTCTGGGATGCTTATATTAGGAAGGACTATCATCCTGTGCAATTGGGGAATAAATTGACCAAAATTAAATATAGTTGCTTTGCAACAACAAAATTGGTCCAAAAAACAGAATAGGATGATGCTCTCACTTGGAGAAGCCACATGAGCTAAAATTTGGCATGGGATGATGATTTGGACATATAAATATGCTGTAAAAATTTCATACCAAATGGACTTGCCAAAATGCTACTTGCTTCACAATGATCCTCTCTATCCAGAAACTTGTGATAATATTGGTGATAAAATGGCTTTAGGAAATGATCCCAAATTTTGTGAAGAGAAGTTATATTGGTAGAAGCATGATCTAGTATTTCTTCGGAATTAATTGAGAAATATAAATTATACTTGCTTCACAACCTAAAAATATTGCCAGAATCAAAGATTTGAAGGTGTGCTCACATAGTTGGTTGGATTAAGATGAAATTTGGAGGAGTGTGATTATATGAGCACATGAAGGAGCATTAAAAATTTCAATTTATTAGGACAACCCTAGCTAGTACTTCCTTCACAAAGCTTCTATTTGAACATAAACTTTGAAAATCACTAAGGAAGATTCACTAGGCAAATAGAGTTGAATTTTGTCATGTGGCAATTATTTGTACATAAAGGAATTCCCAAAAAGTTTGGGAGCAAACAACAAATGATAGGTGGCACTTCCTTCACAAAGTGCCACTCTGGACAGAATTGAAGAACGAATATTGGGGAATTATTTTTGGGCTAGGATAGGAAAGTTTGGAAATATTTGGGGCATATATGATCCAAACAATTTATGAGTATTATTTGGGAATTTTGTGGATGACAGAAATATGGGTTGCTTCACAACCTAGGGCAAACAAGACTATTCCTTTAATAGAAAAAGGGAACATTCCAAGAAAGAGAATTTGAGGTTGACCTTGGGAAATATTTGATAATGATGAGTCACTTGAGAGGAGAAGAAATGAAGGTCTCCCAGGTTTCAAGTCCATAGAACCACTCCAAAAACAAAACAGAGCAAAAACCAGATAAATCAAAAATAAAAAAGAAAGGGCCAAAAACCAGAGTGTTACAAACTTTCCCCCCTTAAAGAAATCTCATCCTCGAGATTTGGTTGCTCAGGGAACAAGTATGACTTGAGGACACCGTTTCCAACTCGGGTATCATTTTCCTTTGTTTATTGTTCCCTCGAGAATTTCATACGATCAACTTAGCTTCTCTGGGGTGGTTTGCTTCACCTTTCCAAAATTCTGACAGATTTTTGCTCATATACCAAATCCGTATGCTGACGTTGATTCTTTCATATACGCGGTGATACCCGAGGGTTTTGAGCATGAATTTCCTTTTGGTTATGAAAACCTTTTACTTCTCCCATGGGGTTGCTCAAACAAATGCATGTCTTCCGGTTCAATAAATGTAGAGAATCATGGCCATTCTCCTGATGAGATCAGACTGCTCATAGGTGGTACTAGCTTATATTGACTTGTTTCTTTGGCTCGAGTAGGAGATACGTACCAAAGATTCAACTGCCCTCTGTCATGAGCAATATAAAGGGGTATGGATTTATAGCTGGTCTGAACTGATTGTTCAGCTTTTGACTTACCCACGCGGTCGGTATACCCATCTGTGGTAATAGGCGGCGAGATGCTTTAACACTGCCGCTGAAGTCAAACTGCGGAGGTTGCCAAGTAATCTTGGATATACCAGGATAGGATCGGGTATTCCACACTAACCATTCTGTACATGTGCCGAGGAACAAGTGGGTTAGCGGGATATGAAGTCCTTGTAGAACAGAGTAGGCCTCTGATGGTATGTCTTTGTGGATCCACATGGAATCATGGCCTCCAACAGACTTGGGTATCCGGACCCTGACGGTCATGCAAAATCATCATATCTTTGCTGTCAGACTCACCCTTTGACGATCATGATTTTCTTTGTTAGGATACCTTACTGAAATAGCTTGGCCACATATGTCCTTGATTCTTTTTACGACCATGGATGTGGTTAGTGCAATATCCTGGCATCATTCCTTGTGCTTGTTTTTTGACATTGATCCGCACACATATGACATATACTCAGGGGCTTGTAGCTGTACAGAGCTCGTGGTTGAGGCCAGTCATACGAGAGGGTGACAAGGGTACATGGGATCTCCTTGTCACGTGCTGAAATATTGGGCTTGGTAACCATTGTCAAGACTGTTGATTATGCATTGTCAGCTCCAGAACTTGTCGATCCTTTCATTACATGAGATGTATCTCTGCTTATCTTCATTGGCATGACTCATGAGGTTGTGGGATCCTTACCTTTCTTAGGTATATGTGCTTGATCATTATCGCATCTCGTATGAGTGACTTGGATGACCGGGGATACAGGCTCACCATATATAAGAAGAATCATATGCAACTGAACACTCGATTCTTGAGGTAGCCATATGTCTTGACTGATTTGTGCTTCTGACAAAATGTGGCGAATCTGATCCTCGAGATGCACTGTCATATACAGCCAGCTTGCTGTGTTATACCTATCGATGGTGCATAGTGTTGCACTGATGCATGCTGGGTGTTGTGGCACCCCGGCTCAGAGAAACCGGAACACCCCGTATTCCAGCCCAGAGATCGAGATGAAGTCTTCTGGAATACGTCACTACTTAGCATAGAACAAATCAGCTCTTTATTACACTCTATTCGGCTACAAGGGTTTCTGATATAACAGGGAATTACATCGGCATGGCGACACTATGCCTACCACTGTTGCTCTATGAAAGCAGTAGAACAACTGAAAGTAGCGGAATAACTCTAGCAGTGGAACAACGACGACAATGTGAAGTCCACTCCGCAGGGACTCTGACTGGAACGCTTATCCTAGCTCGCAAACACGGCATCCACAACAAACAAGAAATCAAATCCGGCATGACCTGCAAGCTAGCATGACATACCAGGTCAGTACATTGGATGTACTTGCAAGCTCACAATAACCAGAAGCACTCAAGACAAACTACAGCATGGCAATTATAGGTTAAGCAGGAATTAACATGATATCATCAGAACAACATGGCATGAACAACATGACACTGCTAGCACAATATAAGCATGGCATGAACATATAAACATGATGATGCTAACATGCGACATGATGACACTATAATGCACCAACTTACTATGTTCGGGGTTACCTCGTAACTAGCACATGCATCACTTACCAACATCGGACATCACACGATCATCTTAGGATCCAATCAAGCTTGGTATAAGCAATACCATAGTAATCAGTACATGACCACAAGGAGCTTGATCTTTACCGATGATTCTCGCACCATCACGAATATCCAGCAACTCGGCATCCCTGATACCACGATGATCACTCATGGATCACAAATGGATCCACACTTGGTTCAAGAGGTTACCTCGTAACCAAACAGTGATCATTCACGAATCACATAACCAACTTATCTCATCATCGAACCGGGGTTGTTATTAAGCACATCATCATCATTATTATTACTATTGACCCATAGTGTGACCAACTACAAACTAGGCCCTTTTCCGGGGGCGTGGCTATAGATAGATATAATACACACACTTTGTAGAGGTAGCACACTGTACCCACACCTTAGAACCCATGGCCTCGCACTCCCATTCGGGTGGACCAACGGCGTTCCGACAAAACAGATCTACTGCCATGGCACTCTCCCGACCACTCCGACCAACACCCCCTTTGGGTTCAGTCCTGGGTGGCCCAGCCTAGTGATACGTCTCCAATGTATCTATAATTTTTGATTGTTCCATGCTATTATATTATCCGTTTTGGATGTTTAATGGGCTTTATTATATGCTTTTATACTATTTTTGGGACTAACCTATTAACCGGAGGCCCAGTCCAAATTGCTGTTTTTTTGCCTATTTTAGTGTTTCGCTGAAAAGGAATACAAACGGAGTCCAAACGGAATGAAACCTTCGGGAGAATTGTTTTTAGAACAAACGCAATCCAGGAGACTTGGAGTGGACATCAAGGAAGCAACGAGGCGGCCATGAGGTAGGAGGGTGCGCCCAGGGGGGGGTAGGCACACCCCCACCCTCATGGGCCCCCTCGTGTATCCCCTAACCGACTTCTTTTGCCTATATATACTCATATACCCTGTAAACATCCGAGAGCACAATAGACCGGGAGTTCCACCGCTGCAAGCTCCTATAGCCATAAAAAACCTCTCGGGAGCCCGTTCCGGCACCCTGCTAGAGGGGGAATCCATCACCGGTGGCCATCTTCATCATCCCGGCGCTCTCCATGACGAGGAGGGAGTAGTTCACCCTCGGGGCTGAGGGTATGTACCAGTAGCTATGTGTTTGATCTCTCTCTCTCTCTCTCTCGTGTTCTTGATTTGGCATGATCTTGATGTATTGCGAGCTTTGCTATTATAGTTGGATCTTATGATGTTTCTCCCCCTCTACCCTCTTGTAATGGATTGAGTTTTCCCATTGAAGTTATCTTATCGGATTGAGTCTTTAAGGATTTGAGAACACTTGATGTATGTCTTGCATGTGCTTATCTGTGGTGACACTGGGATATTCACGTGATGTACTTGACGTACGTTTGGTGATTAACTTGCGGATTAAGTGACCTTGTGAACTTATGCATATGGGTTGCCACACGTTTTCGTCTTGACTCTCCGGTAGAACTTTGGGGCACTCTTTGACGTACTTTTTGTTGGTTTGAATAGATGAATCTGAGATTGTGTGATGCATATCGTATAATCATACCCATGGATACTTGAGGTGACATTGGAGTATCTAGGTGACATTAGGGTTTTGGTTGATTTGTATCTTAAGGTATTATTCTAGTACGAACTCTAGGATAGATCGAACGGAAAGAATAGTTTCGTGTTATTTTACTATGGATTCTTGAATAGATCGATCAGAAAGGATAACTTTGAGGTGGTTTCGTACCCTACAATAATCTCTTCGTTTGTTCTCCGCTATTAATGACTTTGGAGTGACTCTTTGTTGCATGTTGAGGGATGGTTATATGATATAGTTATGTTATTATTGTTGAGAGAACTTGCACTAGTGAAAGTATGAACCCTAGGCCTTGTTTCCTAGCATTGCAATACCGTTTATGCTCACTTTTACAGCTTGCTACCTTGCTGTTTTTATATTTTCAGATTACAAAAACCTATATCTACCATCCATATTGCACTTGTATCACCATCTCTTCGCCGAACTAGTGCACCTATACAATTTACCATTGTATTGGGTGTGTTGGGGAAAAAAGAGACTCTTTGTTATTTGGTTGCAGGGTTGTTTGAGAGATACCATCTTCATCCTACGCCTCCCACGGATTGATAAACCTTAGGTCATCCACTTGAGGGAAATTTGCTACTGTCCTACAAACCTCCGCACTTGGAGGCCCAACAACATCTACAAGAAGAAGGTTGTGTAGTAGACATCACCTACCAAAGGCAAAACGGCCACCGTCGTGGCAAACAGAAACGGTCCCAAACGGGGACAAAGCGGGAGAGACAACTCGGGCCCACAAGGTTCATGCCGTCCTACCTGGCCAAGGTAGCGCTTGCGCATAACCTTCCCTCGTTGGAGGCACCAGCGAGAGGCATGACAATAAACTGCTAGGGCCCTGCCCATACTCAAGGTAAATGTGGTGGCATTGGTCAGCTCGATATGGTGGCACCATGACTCAGCCAATAGTTGTTCAAGTTCAATTAAGTCCGGTTAAACTTGAATGCAATAAGCTGAGTCATACGGAAGTAACATGATGCAACTACAATGCATGAGGAGGATATCAACATAAGCATGGTTGTGCAACATCACTTCTTAACATTTCAACAACAATAAATCATATATCTGACTGAGCATGGCATACTGACTAGCATGAACATCACAAGTACACTACTCAGAAACATAGGAGTACTACTAGCATCAACAATAAATATCATGCAAGAACAATGCTACCATGCAAACATTTAACCAACTGGATGCAATGGAACATGCATAACAACGCACTCGGAACAGACAAAAATCATGCACCGAAGACCATCACTAATATCAACATGTACTACTAGAAAGCATAAATATATGAAAGGAAATACTAGGAACTAGTACATGATAACCAGGTGCAAGACAACATAGCACAAACGTGAACATGAAACTCTAAGCATCACCGGAACAACGATAGCCATAATTTAAACAAGCAAACATTGATTAAATATTCAAGTTGAAAACCATGGCTACTGCATGACTATCATGCAAGTGGGTATTGTGGCTTGCCTGGGGATGAAAGAGACACCGGGGAGAGGTGCAGAATGATCGCGGAAAGATTCACCGGAAACAATTCTCTCCCGGAGGGAGGGGGCTGTTTACGAGCAAGGGAAAAATGGTCATTTCCAATATGTCAAACCATAGTTAAAATGATGTAAACAGAACGGGCTCGACGAGACGAAGATGTGGGCGTTGGATTCACCTCATTCTGACTCTCGAGCAAAAAGTTATAGCCTGACGAAGTTCAGGAACCAATTTGTAAAAATTTCTCCACAAAGAGGTCTCTGGGCTGAAAAACAGAAAGCACATTTACTTGAATACGCCTTCTCAGCAGAGAAATCGCATTTCTAGCCGTAGTTAAGTGAATATACACTTCCCCGAAAGGAAAACGCATTTCCAACCGAACTAAGACAAAAGTACGCTTTCCCTTACAGAAAACGTGTTTCGACAAAGTATGTTTCCACTTATCCAACTAGGCAGAGGCGGGGCCGGGGCTTGGGTTCCCTGACGAGCGGGTCCCATGGGGTGGGGCCCGTCACTTATCCCCGTGGGCAGGCGGGGTCAATGCCTGCTCCCCGATAGGTGGGGCCGTGGGGTCCAGGGGACGAGGTCGTCTCCTTCATCGCTCGCGCCCGAGAGGCCGCGGCATGGCGCGCGTTGCCGGTGTTGTCCGTCCGGCTCCGGCCAACGTTCGGGGCCCCCGGCACACCACTGGATGCAGGAGACCAAGGTGGTCCCCAAGGTGCAGGGCATGGCCTCTGGGGACCTCGGGTTCGAGGAGGACAGGGGCCATGGCGGAGGGGAGCTACGGGTGGAGATTGGCTCGTGGCCACAGTGGCTCCAGAGAGGGGGAGAGGGCATGGGGAGGAACGCCGGAGTGAGGGGATCTCACTGGTGGTGGCTAGCAGCAGGGAGGAGGTGCGGACCGCCGGAATCAAAGAGGGGCAGAGGCGGCAGCCATGGTGGCAGTGGGAGGGAAGGAGAGCTTATCGAGCTCCGTGGGGTGGTCGGGGAGGGCTAATGAAGTGGCTCGAGGCTGCTGGAGTGCTCAGAGGGGCTCGAGGAGGGCTACTTATAGTCGGTGCGAGAGGCACGGGCTCGGGTGCTGCCGGGCACGTCCAGCCGAGGCCCTGGCGACGGCAGCGATCACGGGGAGGCACGGGGATGGAGACGAGGTGAGAACGGACGAGCTACAAAGGGGCACGGGGCAGCAGGAGCCAAGGGGGAGCAGAGGAAGAGGCCGAGCGCCATTAAAACGCTATCCTCCATAGTGATCCCGTGGGGGAACAGCGACGAGCGCCAGCGAGGAGGCTTCGAGAGTGGTAGATGTTTCCAGGAGGATGGCGGCGATGCGTGCTAGCTATTGGACACGCTCACGCGCGCGAAGACGACGAGAGGAGGAGGGGCCCGAGCACAAACGACGTCCAGAGTGCGTGCACTGCATGCCAATTCGGTGGTCACCACCAGTACTGGCATTTGGAGGATGTAACGAGCTGGCAAATGTTGTCTGGGGATTAGTCCTTCTAGCGTAGGTTGCAACTGAGGTGGTTGCTTGGTAAAAGGTGTTGTGGTTAAGTGGGAATTAACCTCTGAAGTTTGCTGTGCAAACTTGATCAAGTTAGTGTGATCAACAGAGGGATGCTACGGGTCAATGTCTGGGGTGTTTAGGCTAGGAAGGACTACAGTCCTGGGGAGTTTGAGGAGAAATGGATCAAGGATTAATACACTTGCTTTGCAATTGACCAAAATGGTCCAGAAACTTGAGCATGATAATGCACTCACATGGAGTATCAACTTGAGCTCAAATTGGGCAAGGCAGAATCATTTGGTCCTATGAAGATGCTCAAAAAGTCTCATACCAATTGGCCAAGCCAAAATGGTACTTGCTTCACAAACATCTCCTCTGAACAGAAACTTGCAAAAATTCTAGAGGAATAATTACTTGATGAAATATGCCCAAATTGGGGGGAGATAGGTTATATGGATAATAGAAGGCCTGGAAAAATTGCAGCCATAATGGAGCAATATAAAATATACTTGCCTCACAAACTGAAAATTTGGACAGAATCAAAGAATTGAAGATGAGCTCACATGGAGGCATGACATGAGCTCAACTTGGGTGGAGGGATATGATATGATGATATTGAGGGCCATGCAAAATTGCAACTCATTTGGATATGCATAGCTTGTACCTCCTTCACAAAGCTTCTTTCTAGACAAAATTTTTGGGAAATCATTAATAAATAATTACTTGGCAAATGAGGTTGCATTTTGGCATGTGGCAATTATATGGACATGAAAAGATGTCCAAGAAGTTTGAGGTCAATTCGGCAAAGGAAAATAGCACTTGCTTCACAATGTGCCATTTAGGGCAGAATAGGAAAAGAATTATTTGAGGATTATTTTTTAACATGGCAATGAAAAGTTTTGCCACATTTGATGCAGATATGACCCAAACAATTTCTTAGAATTATTTGGGAATTTTAGGAGTGAGGGGAATATAGGTTGCTTCTCAACCTAGGGCAATTTGAGTTATTCCTTTAATAGAAAAGGAATATTCCCAAGAAAAAGAATATTGGGATTTGGGCTAGGATGAAAATGGCAAGGTCTAGGGTTGGATAGGGGGATGAAAATCCACTCTGTAAGCAAAGAAGAGTTCATCATCTTCAGTTTCCAGACCACAAAGCCACGGAAAAATAAAACTCAGGAAAAAACCTCAGAAAATCAAAAGAAAAAGAAAGGGCCAAAAATTAGGCTATTACAGGTGTCTTATGTGGAAAGCTATCTGAATAGCTTGCTGAGGAAGACTCGATATCTTGTGCTTGAAGCTTTTGCCGCAGTGGCATGCTGGAGAAGACTGGTCCCATACCTGAGAAGCTTCTCCTTTGGTGGCTTGTTGAGAAAGAATCAATTCCTTTTTGTCAGAAGCCTTTTCCGAGGTATCTTGCAGTGGAAGACTGGGTTTCTTGGACCAGAATCTGTCCATATATTGTACTGAGGAAAATTGAGGAGCCTTACATTATAAGCTTCTTCCGAAAGTGTGTAAAGGAAGACTGAGTTTCTCATATCCAAAGTTTCATACCGCGATATGCATACTGAAAGCCATACACACACCCATAATAGTTTACGACTGGTTACTTGCATGAGAAAAATTGTTCGACTGTCTTCCTTGATCATAGCACATTCTTACTTTGTTTCGGAGTATAACATATTTCAAGTATCAGTCATTGCTGAGCCAGAGCTTTGTATATGAGCCATACCTTTAACCGGAAATATATCGTTCCTCGGGTACCTGACTTGTCTTCCCGCTGGCTTGACCATTACTGTGTGAGGATTAAGTACTGATGTAGACTTGATGTGTTTAGCTGAGCTTCTTCCAAATATTTGAAATCCTTATTGCTTCTCCGAGTCTTGTGCCGCATGATGAGAAACTTCCATAAGGGGAAATAAGGTAACACCGAGGGCCCAAAAAGAAACGAGCAAAAGAACAACTCAACTAAACAAAAGCACACAAAAAGCATTAAATCAGACACAAACAATATCACATATTATGGCTATCCACACAATATGCATGCCTACTTAAGAACACAAATCTTGCGGGATCTCCGGTACTACGATCTAACATGCTGTGATGGTGTGCACGAAGATGGATCATCCTGTGGAGGGGGTTGGTGTAAACATAGCTACACCAAGTGTTGGCTAAGCCAGGTAGCAACCTGGACTAGATCGGAGGCCAGGACGTACTTGGCAACCATGTAGCAGGACACGAATGTCATGACCACATCAACATCAGGCGGACGGAAGGGATCCATACTCATCCAGGGAATAGGATAGCAGGGAAAGCTGAGTTTACTGGCATTGCCCTTTCTTGATGACTAAGATCATTGAGGGTGCCAACACGATAAGATAGAAGGCACGATCCGGGTAGAAGCATGTCAACCACCGAAATGATAGGTGGGCAATGAAGAAAGTTAATTGGTGCAATACCTATGCACCATCCTGCAAACGGTGTCAAGAACACTTGGCATCACTTTGCTGGGACAGAAATGATGCCAAACACCGAAGAACAAGCAAGAAAGGAAAACTGGAGGGATGCAGGGACCGAGCTGTAGTGGATCCAAACCGATGCCAGCTACACTCACAAGATAAACCGTTAGCAACAAATAATAAGGCTATATGCATGCTATGCAACAAACAAATTCAGCAACCAATGCAACAAACAAGCCAAACTCTATCCTACCGGTTTCTACCACTCGCGCTGACTAGGGCGTCTGTCACACCCTAGCTAGTTCATGCATTAGAGTGTTGCATCATGTTTATTCTTTCAACAGAATCCTGAAATGGGGATGACAGAACCCCCAGCCCCCTCTGAAACCAACTAGGGTTTACTAAAAATATTTTCAATGAACCTGACATGCCCTTCTAAAATGTCCATCATTTTTGTCTTGGTTCAGAACCTTTGCCAAAAGTGATGCACAGTTTTCTAGGTCATCCTAAGGTCTTTGAATTAAGTCATAAATATTTGAATTTGGGCAATTATAATTTATAAAATATTTCAAATGCTCAAATATTCCAAAACTAAAATGTTCCTTGCTAGAAATATTCCAACTAAGGACCAGGTGCAGTTTGGTAAATTTTGGAGTTGCCTAGGTATTTTTAGAAATTCAACAAACTTACAGAATAAAAGCAGAAACAGAAAATAGGAAAACTTACCTGGCGCCTACTAACCGGCCCACCTGCCGGCCCAGCCCAGCTGCCGCGCCAGCGAGCTGCTTGGCTCGGCTAGGCAGGCAGGCAGGTGCTCGGCAGCGAGCACCGCATGGGTGCCACGCACCTGGTCGCCGCCTCGCCGCTCCCCTCATCGAGCCGCGACGTGGATCTTTCCCCCTCTCTCCCCCGAACCCCTCGGACATCTCCTCTCCTCCCCAGCTCCTCTCCCTCGCGCTCCCCAGCCATGGCCGACGCCACCGCTGCCGCCCCATCGCCGTAGCCGCGCTCCCCGCCGTCCGTGCTTCGTCTCGCCGTGTCTAGGAGCTCCGCCGCCATCCTCTTCGTCGAGCTAGCCGAGCCCCGCGTGCTCGTGTGGCCCGAGTCCAACGCACCGACTTCGCCCGAGTCCGCCGTCGCCGGAGATCCCCTTCAACGCCGTCGCCGCATCAGTCCGTCCCCGACCCTGCCGGTTGCCTCCACGAGTGCCCTGTGAGCCTAGCTACCTCCCCTTCCCTTCCTCTCTCGCCCCGAGCTGTGTAGCAACCGCACCAAGATCACCCGCACGCACCGCCGCGGAGATCATCGCCGACGTGCTCCCGGCCATCCTCCGGTCACCTCTCGGTGTCCATCGCACTCACCACATCGCGTAGGGTCTAACCATACACTCCCCGCACCTCACCGCACACCCTAGCCCCGAGTTCGCCTCCACCCGAACTCCGGCGGCCGCCCAGGTCGTCGCCGGCGCCGATTCCGGCCACCCCGACCCCAACTAACTCCACCAAGAGCTGCGGTTTGTCCCCAGCTCCACTTAGATGCCTTCCGCGACTCATTTGGTAGCCGGAACAGCCAAAATCACTACCGCTGCCGCGTCGGGCTCGCCGGCGGCTAAACGCCGATGCAGCCGACTTGACTTTGACCACGGGTGGGCCCTGGTTGACTCTGTTGAGTCAATGACAGGTGGGGCCCAGCCCTGTTAACTAATCCGGTTTAGTTCTAATTAATTTTTAGCTAAACTAATTGTACTGACACCCTGGACCCACCGGTCAGTTTGACCTGGACCGGTCTGTTGAATTGCTGAGGTCAGCAGTAATCCTTTTCTGGAATTAAAATAAATCCAGAATGATTTATAAATTCCAGAAAATTCCCCAAACTTCAAAAAATCATAGTAAATCAACCATAGCTCCAAATGCAAAGTTTTATATATGAAAAATGATCAGAAAAATCCAATCTATCCATCTGTACTGTTTTCATGCATGTTTAAGCAAGCTAACCTGATGTTTAGGGCAGAACTAGTTAAAGCACTTATAAGGGCCATGTATGAGTTTGAAACTTGAGTCTTTGATTCAAAATGGTTCAAACCCATCTGGTTTTAGTTGCATTAGCCCAACACACTCATATTGCCATGTTTCATGCATGCATCATATTGTTGCATATTGTTTGGTAATGTTGTGTATCGGTGCTCTTGCGACAGGTTCTGTCTCTGAGGAGTACCACGATTACCCTAACGAAGAACCATATCAATGCATCGACCCATCAGGTAAGCAACCAACCATTTGATCATATCGATACAATCCCATGTTCTTGCTCCTGCTCTCTTTCAATGCATTAAGACAACGCGTTTCAAACTGCTGTGTGCTACGGTAGTTGGACCCATTTCCTCTGCATGACCTGTCATTGCCACAGTAACTAGATGAAACCCACTAGCATGTGTAGGAGTTGATTGAGCCATATATATGTGATGTTCCTACCTTGCTATGCCTGCTATGCTTAGAGTCGTGTCAGGTCTAGTTCATCTGGGTGATGGGCTAGAGTGAAATGATCGTGCCGGTAATGAGAGTGATGTGGTGAACACGATTTGGTAAAGGTATCGATCAGAGGCCATGTAGGAGTACATGGTGGGTTGTTTCATTGAAGCCATCCCTAAGCACTGAGATCTGTATGTGTGATTTAAGAATCAGCTACTACCATGCATTGGGCCCGAAACCAATGGACCCTCTCGGCTTCTTATTCACCCTAGTCCTCTGTCCAGGAGTTGCAAGTAGTTTCTGGTGTTTGTAGCCTACTGGAGGCCGTGGACAGCGCTGGCCGTAGGGGTGGGCTGTGATGCGGTAGGTACATGGCCGGGTGTACCGAATACCCGTTAGGTATCTCGGGAACCCTGTACACATTGTTCGGGGCCGTATGGGAAACCTCGGCCGGACTCCCTGCGGATGGAACCTGGATAGGCGATAAACCTGGACTAGAGACATAGGTGTTTAGGTAGGTCATGGCCGACACCCACGTTGGGCTTCCACTTGAAGGTTGCCGAGTACATGTCGTGTAAACGGCGGTAAGTGGTGAGAGCATGTGTGAAGAAGTACACCCTTGCAGGGTTAACATTATCTATTCGAATAGCCGCGTCCGCGGTAAAGGACTACTTGGTTGCCTATACAGTTCATAGACAAGTAAATGGATACTACTAAAAATCTCAAGATAAGCGTGAGTGCCGAGGATGGCTCTTCTGTAGGATGACGGAGGTGGATCCTCGGTGGTGTATTGAAGTGGTGAGTAGTGGACTCGTGTGCGCAAAACAATTTCAAGTTGGTGTATCGTAGGATAGTTTAGCCAAGAGTCAAAGCTGGCTTGCTGCAATAACCCCACCAACCCTTCTTGATAATGTGCATGTATGTAGGATCTGATGTAAGTCTTGTTGAGTACCTTTGTACTCATGTTGCTTTAATTTACATTTTTCAGAAGACGCTGCAACCCCTTCTGATGGGTTCTTCGTAGACGTTGACATTGATGAGTAGACCGAGGCCCAGGTGGTGATCCTGAGCTTGCGAAGGACCACGTAGTATAGCCAGGCTTTCCCAAGCCTCTTTTATTTTACTAGTTGTCTGTACTCAGACAAGTTACTTCCGCTGTCGGTTGGTATGTCTGTATGACTTGAATGCTGGGTCGTGTGACCCGTACTTGTGTGTATGCTATGTATGGCTCTCTGAGCCTTAAATAAAGTACTTGTGTTGTAGAGTCATGTTGTGATGCCTTGTTGTATTTGCACATATCGAGCATATTGTGTGTATGATTGAAATGCTTGGTATGTGTGGGATCTGACTATCTAGTTGTTTATTCTTAGTAGCCTCTCTTACCGGGAAATGTCTCCTAGTGTTTCCACTGAGCCTGGTAGCTTGCTACTGCTCCAGAACACTTAGGCTGGCCGGCATGTGTCCTTCTTCGTTCATGTGTCTGTCCCTGCGGGGAAATGTCACGCGATGGATACCGGAGTCCTGTTAGCCCGCTACAGCCCGGTTTACTGGAGTCCTGCTAGCCCAGTGCTATAGCCCGGATTCACTTGCTGATGACCGACACGTTCGACGCTGGGTCATGGATGCCTGTCCCTGTAAGTCTGTGCCACTTTGGGTTTACGACTAGCCATGTCAGCCCGGGCTCTTTACCATATGGATGCTAGCGACACTATCATATACGTGTGCCAAAAGGCGCAAACGGTCCCGGGCAAAGGTAAGACGACACCCGTGGGAATACCGTGCGTGAGGCCGCAAAGTGATATGAGGTGTTACATGCTAGATCGATGTGGCATCGAGTTGGGGTCATGGCAGTGTTGGCATCAGAGCCGGACTGCCTGTAGGTTCTCCAAGCCAAACTGGTCGATGTTGAGTCTAGAAATTCTTTAGTTATATGTAGGGGAATTGTTTGTGGGATGGAACTTAAGGCTCTTTTTACTCCTTTATCTCATGACATTCTGATCTGAGTCAGTCCATTCTTCTACCGGGGGTTAAGGACTAGGATCTCTCCTCTCTATCAGGTTCACGTGTTACTAATCAGTAGTACCTTATAGGTTTAATGGATACAAGCCTAGTTCAGTTCTACTACCCCATTATGTTGCTAAGATGGACCCAGAACTTTGATATGATGTTGTTGAGTGTCTATGCAATTCTTTGTCAAATGCCTCAAAATCCTTTTTGAGCATTTACAGCCGTTATGCTGTCCAATTTCTGCTAGGAATCTTAATGTCTTGTGTTATCTTGTTCCAGATGGCGACCCGTCCTTAGAATCAAGTGGTTCGTTTGACTCGATGTCTAGATGTACCCGGCCATACTGCTATGTTGGTCAGGGTAATGACTGAGGCTGGATACCGTTGGTATCCTGAGTACACGGTCGAAGAGCAATTCCGAGACTTTAACCAAAGTCAATATCTTTGCACTGTCAAAATATTTCCATCTTATCTTGGATCTATCGAGCCCCTTCACTGCTCCTATGGACTTGGGGTTACTATTGAGATGGCTGTGCAGGATGCTGCCTACTCTATGATGACCATCATGCGAGTCAGGACTGGCCTATTTCGGGACTCTGACTTCCGGTATATGCCAGCATCACTTCCAGGAGCACAAGATTATCTCCAGGCTATCTATGCTGACACCACTCAGGAGGATTCACAGACCCGCACCACTGCACAGTTGCTTGAAGACAAGGACTGTGAAAATCAGGCCTTGAGACTAGAGCTTTTCAATACCTGTGCTGATCATTGGGCCACTTTGACTCGGTTTGCACCGGCTGTGCACGCTGGGTACATGGATATGTGAGATCTCTATCCTGTGAGATCTGCTCTGCCAGACGTGATGGATTGGCGTGATGTAGGAGGCATCACCCCACCTCGTGGTCCCCGCAGGCCACCATTTGTTGGTCCAAGACCTCATCCTAGCCCTTATGGTCCACAAGCTCCACGGGACCGACTGTTTCCGGATGATCACGTTGAGCTTCCAGGCTATGGAGGTGACTTCTATGAAGACTACTACGGAGCTGTCTGAGTTAGTAGTAGTATCACTAGTATCGTACTAGCTGTATCGTCCACCGTCCTGCGTGACTCGCGGGATATGCCTTAGTTTGTACCGCCTTCCGGAGGTGTAGAAAAATAATGTATAGGAGCTCGGAATGCCTCCGATGAGATGTAATCCTACTTTCACCGTAGCAGTACTTTGTTTGGTTCTGTACTAAACCTTGTATGGTGTGTATGACGATGGAATAAAAGAAGCAGTTTCTGTATCTACCTTGTCATACGGATGATCATCTTACATTCCAAGTTATCCATTACATTCTACATTCTATGTCAGAATCCTATCATCCTAGACTAAACTATTGTTTTGATTTCCTAGGATGGTTAACACTCGCACCAACCCTGCTCCCCTAGAGCAGGCCGAAGGCAGCAGAGTTGGGGGAACAAACCTGCCTCACCCTCCCTCTCTGGCCGAAGTTATGCTGGAAGTCGAGAGAAACAAGCGGGAGACCAACCGTTTGTTGGAGCGCATCGAGCAAAACATAGCACACCATCAGAGGAATAACTTGGTGTCACTCAGTGATTTCATCAAGTTACATCCACCCAGTTTCCACCACTCCATCGAGCCTCTGGACGCCGATGACTGGCTTCGCAGTATTACTCACAAACTGCGTTCTGCGCTAGTAGCTGAGGCTGATAAGGTCACCTTTGCTGCATATCATCTTGAAGGCACCGCCAATCTATGGTGGGAGAACTATGGAGCTATGCGGCCAGCGGGCCATGTCACTACTTGGGCTGAATTCAGCGAGGCTTTCCGTGAACATCACATTCCGGAGGGTCTGATGGACCGTAAACGTGAGGAGTTCTGCAGCTTCACTCAAGGCCGACTCTCTGTGGATGCTTACAGCAGGGAGTTCGGTAACCTTGCACGATATGCAACTGAAGAAGTTTCTACCGATGCCAAGAAGCAAGCAAGGTTCTGTAAGGGACTTAGTCCTGAGCTTCGCCGCGACCTCCGTCTGCATGAGTGCACATCTTTTCATAAGCTTGTTAACAAAGCCATTAGTGCTGAGTCTGGTCAGACTGATTATGAAGCAACACGCAAGCATGGCCGTGACATGGGTCCTCATCCGGTGCTGGTCCATAGAAGCGCCGCGTGTGGGTGCCTAACACTGCCCTGCCACCCAGGTTCACACCGAGGCCATCCTTCCAGGCGCCTCACCCCGCTCAACAGTTTGCACCAGCCAAGCCCTATGGTGGTCCAACCAATAGTGCTCCTCCACGTACCAGTTCCGTGACTTGCTTTAAGTGTGGGGAATCGGGCCACTATCTACGCGAGTGCCCCCAGACCAACCCCAACCAATCTGCGAAAGCTGTTGGCCGTGGCAAGCCGACAGGAAAAGTGTTCTACGCCAAGCCGGCCACCGCTGCACGTGGCCATGTCAATTGTATCTCTGCCGAAGAAGCTCAAGAGGATCCCAACGTCGTTCTTGGTACGCTCCTTGTTAATTGCCACCCGGCATCTGTTCTTTTTTATACTGAAGCATCTCATTCTTTCATATCCGAAAATTATGCTCATCTGCATAACACCGCATTCTGTGACATGCCGTCCCTTATGGAAATTTCTACTCCTGGTTCTAGATGGCAAAACTCTAGAATAAGCCATGGAAATGAAATTCAAGTCGACAGACTTGTTTTTCTCGCATCTTTGATATCCCTTAAATCTTCGGATATTAATATCATCTTGGGTATGGACTGGATGTCAGCCCATCATGCCAAGATTGATTGCTTCTCTAGGACTGTTCAACTCACCCATCCTTCGGGAAAGATAGTCAATGTCTTGACCCGAATAGCCAAGCGACAGCTTTATTCTCTTAACGCCAGTCCCCTGCCAGACCTCGAAGACGTTCCGGTAGTCCGTGACTTCCCGGATGTCTTCCCAGAGGAATTGCCAGGTGTTCCACCTGACAGAGATGTCGAATTCCTGATAGATCTCATCCCAGGAACTGTCCCGATTGCTAGAAGACCCTATAAGATGGCACCACTAGAACTAGCCGAGCTTAAGAAACAACTCGATGAGTCCTCGAAAAAGGGTTTCATCCAACCTAGTTCATCTCCATGGGCTTGCCCCGTCCTCTTCGTCAAGAAGAAGGATGGTACGGACCGGATGGTTGTAGATTATCGACCAGTCAACCTGGTCACAATCAAGAACAAGTATCCGCTCCCCAGGATCAACGACCTGTATGATCAGCTCGCTGGATCCTCAATCGTCTCTAAAATGGATTTGAGGTTGGGCTACCATCAAATCAAAATCCGGAACGAGGACATTCCTAAAACGGCCTTTGTTACTCGTTATGGCCAATATGAGTACACCGTCATGTCCTTCGGTTTAACCAACGCTCCAGCCACTTTCTCTCGCTTAATGAACTCAATCTTCATGGAGTATTTGGATAAATTTGTCGTGGTTTACCTCGATGATATACTCATCTACTCCAAGAACGAGGAAGAACATGCCGAACATCTAAGGCTAGTGTTGATGAAACTTCGAGAGCATCGCCTTTATGCCAAGTTCTCCAAATGCGAATTTTGGTTGCCAGAAGTGACCTATCTAGGGCATGTAATTTCTGGTAAAGGTATTGCTGTTAATCCCGAGCGAGTTCAAGCCATCCTTAATTGGACTCCACCTGAATCGGTCAAGCAAGTTCGAAGTTTCCTTGGCTTAGCGAGCTATTGTCGCCGCTTTGTCGAGAACTTCTCCAAAGTTGCCAAACCTCTAACTGAACTCCTCAAGAAAGATAACAAGTTCGAGTGGACTCCACAATGTGAGCACAACTTTCAGGAGCTGAAAAGACGCCTGACATCTGCTCCCGTATTGGTACCACCAGATTTCTCTAAGGACTTTGTTATTTATTGCGACGCCTCGCGACAAGGACTAGGTTGCATTCTCATGCTGGATCGTCACGTAATTGCTTATGCTTCACGGCAATTACACCCACATGAGGAGAATTATCCTACTCATGATCTAGAGCTTGCAGCTGTAGTCTATGCACTTAAAACCTGGCGACATTACCTCCTCGATAATCGTTGTGAAATCTTCACCGATCATCAAAGTCTGAAGTACATCTTCACCCAACCGGATTTGAATCTCAGGCAAAGACGTTGGGTTGAGTTGATTACGGATTTCGACTTAGGGATAACTTACACCCCAGGAAAGGCCAACGTCATGGCTGATGCACTAAGTCGTAAATCTTATTGTAACAATCTAATGTTACAACAAAGTCAACCGCTTCTCCATGAGGAATTTCGGAAGCTTAACCCTCACATTGTTCCTCAAGGATTCCTTTCCACCTTGGTGGCGAAACCTACCCTTACGGATCAGATCATCAAAGCGCAGAAGGTAGATCCGGGGATTTCCTGCATCAAAAGAAACATCAAGAAAGGAGTTGCGAATTGTTTCTCCATTGATGATCAAGGAGTCGTATACTTCGGGAACCGTCTAGTGGTTCCCAAAGTGCGAAACCTGAGGCGATTGATCCTAAGGGAAGCTCATGAATCTCCTCTCATCATTCATCCCGGTAGCACTAAGATGTATCAGGACCTACGCCAGAGGTTCTAGTGAACTAGGATGAAGAGAGAAATTGCTCAGTATATTGCTAGTTGCGACGTCTGTCGTCGTGTAAAAGCAGAGCATCAACGGCCTGCTGGCACCCTTCAACCCTTAGCCATTCCTGAATGGAAATGGGACAAAATTGGTATGGATTTCATTACCGGTTTTCCAAGAGAGGGAATAACGCTATCTTCGTCGTTGTCGATCGTCTCTCCAAAGTAGCCCATTTCTTACATGTTCGCGAGAGTATAACCGCTAGTCAACTAGCAGACTTGTACATCTCCCGAATAGTGTCTCTCCATGGTGTTCCACTGGAAATTAACTCGGATCGAGGAAGTCTCTTTACCTCTTGATTTTGGGAAAGTTTCCAAAATGCTATGGGAACCCGCCTTTCCTTTAGCACTGCCTTTCACCCTCAATCAAGTGGTCAGGTAGAACGTGTCAATCAGATTCTAGAAGACATGCTTCGAGCTTCTGTTATCTCATTTGGAATGGATTGGGAGAAATGCCTTCCATTGCCGAATTCGCTTATAACAACAGCTATCAATCTAGTTTGGGTAAAGCCCCTTTTGAAGTTCTCTATGGACGAAGGTGTCGAACGCCTCTTAACTGGTTAGAAACCGGGGAAAGACAATTCTTTGGCCCGGACATGATCCAGGAAGCAGAAGAGCAAGTTCGCATTGTTCGTGAAAAGTTGAAAACAGCTCAATCTCGTCAAAAGAGTCAATACGACCGAAAACATAAGGCTATGACTTTTGAGGTTGACGAGAAAGCTTATCTTCGGGTTACTCCTCTGAAGGGAACCCATCGTTTCGGTATCAAAGGCAAATTGGCTCCTTGTTACATTGGACCCTTTCGCATTCTCGCTAAACGAGGAGAAGTTGCCTACCAATTGGAACTACCTCCGCATCTCTCCAGAGTCCACGACGTCTTCCACGTTTCTCAATTCAGGCGTTGCTTCTCGGATCCTATCCATGGAGTGGACCACGAAACGCTTGATCTTCAAGATAATCTCACGTATCGGGAGTACCCCGTTCGTATCCTCGATCAAGCCGAGCGTACTACCCGACGACATAATATCAAGTTTCTCAAGGTTCAATGGTCGCACCATTCTGAGAAGGAAGCAACTTGGGAAAGGGAGGATCGTCTTTGACTTGAGTACCCCGCCTTCTTCCCGGAGGAACCTAAATCTCGGGACGAGATTCTTTTGAGTGGGGGTGAGTTGTCACACCCTAGCTAGTTCATGCATTAGAGTGTTGCATCATGTTTATTCTTTCAACAGAATCCTGAAATGGGGATGACAGAACCCCCAGCCCCCTCTGAAACCAACTAGGGTTTACTAAAAATATTTTCAATGAACCTGAAATGCCCTTCTAAAATGTCCATCATTTTTGTCTTGGTTCAGAACCTTTGCCAAAAGTGATGCACAGTTTTCTAGGTCATCCTAAGGTCTTTGAATTAAGTCATAAGTAATTGAATTTGGGCATTTAAAATTTATAAAATATTTCAAATGCTCAAATATTCCCAAACTAAAATGTTCCTTGCTGGAAATATTCCAACTAAGGACGAGGTGCAGTTTGGTAAATTTTGGAGTAGAAACTCAACAAACTTATAGAATAAAAGCAGAAATAGAAAATAGGAAAACTTACCTGGCGCCTACTAACCGGCCCACCTGCCGGCCCAGCCCAGCTGCCGCGCCAGCGAGCTGCTTGGCTCGGCCAGGCAGGCAGGCAGGTGCTCGGCGGCTAGCACCGCATGGGTGCCACGCACCTGGTCGCCGCCTCGCCGCTCCCCTCATCGAGCCGCGACGTGGATCGCTCCCCCTCTCTCCCCCGAACCCCTCGGTCATCTCCTCTCCTCCCCAGCTCCTCTCCCTCGCGCTCCCCAGCCATGGCCGACGCCACCGCCGCTGCCCCATCGCCGTAGCCACGCTCCCCGCCGTCCGTGCTCTGTCTCGCCGTGTCTAGGAGCTCCGCCGCCATCCTCTTCGTCGATCTAGCCGAGCCCCGCATGCTCGTGTGGCCCGAGTCCGCCGTCGCCGGAGATCCCCTTCAACGCCGTCGCCGCATCAGTCCGTCCTCGACCCCGCCGGTTGCCTCCACGAGTGCCCTGTGAGCCTAGCTACCTCCCCTTCCTTCCTCTCTCGCCCCGAGCTGTGTAGCAACCGCACGAAGATCACCTGCACGCACCGCCGCGGAGATCGTCGCCGACGTGCTCCCGGCCATCCTCCGGTCACCTCTCGGTGTCCATCGCACTCACCACGTCGCGTAGGGTCTAACCATACACTCCCCGCACCTCACCGCACACCCTAGCCCCGAGTTCGCCTCCACCCAAACTCCGGCGGCCGCCCAGGTCGTCGCCGGCGCCGATTCCGGCCACCCCGACCCCAACTAACTCCACCAAGAGCTGCGGTTTGTCCCCAGCTCCACTTAGATGCCTTCCGCGACCCATTTGGTGGCCGGAATGGCCAAAATCACTTCCGCTGCCGCGTCGGGCTCGCCGGCGGCTAAACGCTGGTGCAGCCGACTTGACTTTGACCACGGGTGGGCCCTGGTTGACTCTGTTGAGTCAATGACAGGTGGGGCCCAGCCCTGTTAACTAATCCGGTTTAGTTCTAATTAATTTTTAGCTAAACTAATTGCACTGACACCCTGGACCCACCGGTCAGTTTGACCTGGACCGGTCTGTTGAATTGCTGAGGTCAGCATGACTTCATGCTGATGCAGTAATCCTTTTCTGGAATTAAAATAAATCCAGAATGATTTATAAATTCCAGAAAATTCCCCAAACTTCAAAAAATCATAGTAAATCAACCATAGCTCCAAATGCAAAGTTTTATATATGAAAAATGATCAAAAAAATCCAATCTATCCATCTGTTCTGGTTTCATGCATGTTTAAGCAAGCTAACCTGATGTTTAGGGCAGAACTAGTTAAAGCACTTATAAGGGCCATGTATGAGTTTGAAACTTGAATCTTTGATTCAAAATGGTTCAAACCCATCTGGTTTTAGTTGCATTAGCCCAACACACTCATATTGCCATGTTTCATGAATGCATCATATTGTCTCATATTGTTTGGTAATGTTGTGTATGGGTGCTCTTGCGACAGGTTCTGTCTCCGAGGAGTACCACGATTACCCTAACGAAGAACCATATCAATGCATCGACCCATCAGGTAAGCAACCAACCATTTGATCATATCGATACAATCCCATGTTCTTGCTCCTACTCTCTTTCACTGCATTAAGACAACGCGTTTCAAACTGCTGTGTGCTACGGTAGTTGGACCCATTTCCTCTGCATGACCTGTCATTGCCACAGTAACTAGATGAAACCCACTAGCATGTGTAGGAGTTGATTGAGCCATATGTATGTGATGTTCCTACCTTGCTATGCCTGCTATACTTAGAGTCGTGTCAGGTCTAGTTCATCTGGGTGATGGGCTAGAGTGAAATGATCGTGCCGGTAATGAGAGTGATGTGGTGAACACGATTTGGTAAAGGTATCAATGAGAGGCCATGTAGGAGTACATGGTGGGTTGTTTCATTGAAGCCGTCCCTAAGGACTGAGATCTGTATGTGTGATTTAAGAATCAGCTACTACCATGCATTGGGCCCGAAACCAATGGACCCTCTCGGCTTCTTATACACCCTAGTCCTCTGTGCAGGAGTTGCAAGTAGTTTCTGGTGTTTGTAGCCTACTGGAGGCCGTGGACAGCGCTGACCGTAGGGGTGGGCTGTGATGCGGTAGGTACGTGGCCAGGTGTACCGAATACCCATTAGGTATCTCGGGAACCCGGGAGGCCACGGAAAAGGACTACTTGGTTGCCTATAAAGTTCATAGACAAGCAAATGGATACTACTAAAAATCTCAAGATAAGCGTGAGTGCCGAGGATGGCTCTTCCGTAGGATGACGGAGGTGGATCCTCGGTGGTGTATTGAAGTGGTGAGTAGTGGACTCGTGTGCGCAAAACAATTTCAAGTTGGTGTATCGTAGGATAGTTTAGCCAAGAGTCAAAGCTGGATTGCTGCAATAACCCCACCAACCCTTCTTGATAATGTGCATGTATGTAGGATCTGATGTAAGTCTTGCTGAGTACCTTTGTACTCATGTTGCTTTAATTTACATTTTTCAGAAGACGCTGCAACCCCTTCTGATGGGTTCTTCGTAGACGTTGACATCGATGAGTAGACCGAGGCCCAGGTGGTGATCCTGAGCTTGTGAAGGACCACGTAGTATAGCCAGGCTTTCCCAAGCCTCTTTTATTTTACTAGTTGTCTGTACTCAGACAAGTTACTTCCGCTGTTGGCTTGTATGTCCGTATGACTTGAATGCTGGGTCGTGTGACCCGTACTTGTGTGTATGCTATGTATGGCTCTCTGAGCCTTAAATAAAGTACTTGTGTTGTAGAGTCATGTTGTGATGCCTTGTTGTATTTGCACATATCGAGCATATTGTGTGTATGATTGAAATGCTTGGTATGTGTAGGATCTGACTATCTAGTTGTTTATTCTTAGTAGCCTCTCTTACCGGGAAATGTCTCCTAGTGTTTCCACTGAGCCTGGTAGCTTGCTACTGCTCCGGAACACTTAGGCTGGCCGGCATGTGTCCTTCTTCGTTCCTGTGTCTGTCCCTGCGGGGAAATGTCACGCGATGGATACCAGAGTCCTGTTAGCCCGCTACAGCCCGGTTTACCGGAGTCCTTCTAGCCCAGTGCTACAGCCCGGATTCACTTGCTGATGACCGACACGTTCGATGCTGGGTCATGGATGCCTGTCCCTGTAAGTCTGTGCCACTTTGGGTTTACGACTAGCCATGTCAGCCCGGGCTCTTTACCATATGGATGCTAGCGACACTATCATATACGTGTGCCAAAAGGCGCAAACGGTCACGGGCAAAGGTAAGACGACACCCGTGGGAATGCCGTGCGTGAGGCCGCAAAGTGATATGAGGTGTTACATGCTAGATCGATGTGGCATCGAGTCGGGGTCCTGATAGCGTCCTACAGCCAGACCTGCTTTGATACCAAGCTCTGTGGCACCCCGGCTCAGAGGAACTGGAACACCCCGTATTCCAACCCAGAGATCAAGTCTTCTAGAATATGGCACTACTTGACATAGAACAAATCAGCTTTATTACAAAGGGTAATGGTACAAGGGTCTGATGTTAGAAAATGATCACATCAGCATGATGACACTACGCCTACTAAGGTAGTTCTATGCTAGCAGCGGAACTACTCGTAGCAGTGGAATACTTCTAGGAGTGGAACAACGGTGTCCGTGGTGAGCTCCACTCCGCAGGGACTCTGGATGGGATACGATCTAGCTCGGATGCGCGGTAACCTCCAGAAATAATCAATCATGACATCACTTGCAATCTGGCATGACACACCAGGTCAGTACATTGAATGTACTTGCAAGCTCACAACAACCAAAAGCATCAAGGCAAGACAATAACATAACATTAGCAGGTTAAGTTATTAACAACTACTATTAAGTAGAAAAAATAACTAAGCATGATATGGTACTACGAAGATTACTGCCGAACCACCATCTCAAGAACCATCTCACTCTTGGCTAACCGGCCAAGCACTAAATCACTTTGATCACATCACAACTGAATGACCATCCTCAAGATCATCCCAACATCATCATCGACATTCTGCCAAACTGTTACTACTCATATAAGCACATACAAGTTATCTATAAGTCATTCTGTCATCGTGTGTGTTGATCGAACGGTGTGACCTAGTATGAACTGTGCCCATGACCAAGGATGCGGCTGTCGATAGATTAAATACACTCTGCAAAGGTTAGCGCACTGTACCCACATCACAGAACCCATGGCCTCGTGCTCCCATTCGGGTGGACCAATGACGTTTTGACAAAACCAATCTACTACAATGACACTCTCCCGACCACTCCGACCAACTCCCCTTTGGGCTTAGTCCTGGGTGGCCCCGATGTCACCTCGTGACATCCAATGGCCACCGTCGTGGCAAAAACAAAAACGGTCCCAAACAGGGACAAAAAGGTGCATACAACAACTACGGGCACACAAGGTTATCACTGCCTACAGGGCCAGGGCAGCGCGCGTACATAACATTCCCTAGTTGGAGGCACTGACATGAGGCATAACAATAGACCGCATTAGGGCCTTCCCATAAAGGCAAATGTGGTTGCACTAGAAAAGCCCGGTTTGGTGGCACCTGACCAACGAAATGACGGAATTTATCCCCAAGATAGATCTGAGATAACTGATTCGCTAATGTCATATCAACCTGCAATCCATGTTAAAGCAATATCCAACAAATAATCCAGAGCATATTATCGTCATATCAAAATACTCTGAGGACAACATATCACTACTACGATGATGAACCCAAGTATAATGATGCTACTAAACCCATAGCAAGAGCAAGATAGCTAAACCATAGATCAACATGATTGCATCATGTTCAAAATAATACTCCAAAGCATAATATCAAATGCTATCATGAAAATAATTATAATATAAGCCACTAATAATCCAATGGCCACATGTCATCCACTCTCTCCAAGCATTAGTTCTAGAAATCACAACAACATCATGGCAATAGCAAGATCAAAACAACTCTAATAAATTCCTTGAACAAATCATATGTAGATAAAGCAAGTTTTAAGCAACTTTAAATAGATAAACCATGGCATTGCATGGCAATCATACAAATGGAGGGTGTGGCTTGCCTGGGGTCGATGGATTCACCGGGAGGAAATGCGAGAAGCTCACGGAAAGAATTGTCGGAAAACGTTTTCTCTTGGAGGGGATGAATAAGGGCAAGGGCATAATGGTCATTTTAATAATGTAACAACATCATGAAAATGATATCAACAGAACGGAGTCGATGAGACAAAGAATTGGGCTTTGGAATCACCTCATTTGGAGTAGGGAGTGAAAAGATATGATTGTTTTTCTACCAGGGACCTATGTATAAAAATACTCCACAAATAAGTCCTTGTCTGGAAAAATAGAAAAGGTATTTGGTCAAATACGCTTCCAGAACAGTAAAGCGCATTCCTGGCCTAAGCCACACCGAAATACGCCTTCAGAACAAGGAAATGCACTCGCACAAATGCGCTTCCACTTACTCCACGTCAGCGGGCTAGCCAGGTCAGCGCCTAGAGGCCGACAGGCGGGGACCACGAGTAAGGAGGGGGTCGTCGTCTTCATCTACGCTCACCCGCGCCTGGCCGCGGCAGAGGCAGCACCCGATGGTGACCGCAGGCAGCTCCGGTGGTAGTGGACGGGAGCTTCGACTAACGGCGAGCTCATGGCAAATGGACACTGGAGGAGGAGATGTGCTGGGGTGGCTCCGGGGTGGTGGTGGAGGTGTTTGGTAGTGGAAGGAGAGAAAGAGCTAGGCATTGCCCCAATTTGAGAGGACTGAGCCGGCGGCCATGGCGGCCAACCGAGGCGAGGAGGGACTTCGGAGATGAAATGCTGGGTCGGGGAGGACCGTGGGAGAGAGAGGGAGCTCCAGGCGAGGTCAGGGGTTGTCGGTGTCAAAACCGGCGGATCTCGGGTAGGGGGTCGCGAACTGTGTGTCTAGGCGGATGGTAACGGGAGACAAGGGACACGATGTTTTTACCCAGGTTCGGGCCCTCTCGATGGAGGTAAAACCCTACTCCTGCTTGATTAATATTGATGATATGGGTAGTACAAGAGTTGATCTACCACGAGATCAGAGAGGCTAAACCCTAGAAGCTAGCCGATGGTATGATTGTTGTTTGTCCTACGGACTAAAACTCTCCGGTTTATATAGACACCGGAGAGGGATAGGGTTACACAGAGTCGGTTACAATGGGAGGAGATCTTCATATCGCATCACCAAGCTTGCCTTCCACGCCAAGGAAAGTCCCATCCGGACACGGGACAAAGTCTTCAATCTTGTATCTTCATAGTCCAGGAGTCCGGCCAAAGGTCATAGTCCGGCCATCCGGACACCCCCTAATCCGGGACTCCCTCAGTAGCTCCCGAGCCAGGCTTCAATGACGATGAGTCCGGCGCGCAAATTTGTCTTCGGCATTGCAAGGCGGGTTCTTCTCCAAATTCCATGTACCTGTCAAACACTGTCCGGCTTCTAGTGCATGCTGCGCTCCTTGGCTTCTGTGCCCAATAATGACCATCTTCCATGTGTCAAACGAATGCGAAAAGCCAGGGAGTGTTTTCATTTACCCCCCTATCTGCATAAATGAGCCGCCCATAAAAGAGATGGGGATTTAGATCCAATTCACACCATCTTCCCTCCGCGAGAATTCATCCGAGCGCTTTCGACAGAGATCCATTCCATCATGGCCGGTCGATGCAGCCCCTCCTCTCGCCCCTCCAGCCCTCGGCCTGGAGATTGGGAGCGGTGTTCCGTCCCGCATAGCGAGCTAGTAGTGCTCCAATCCAAGGGGCTCCTCCCCCCAGCATATATGGTCCCAGTTCGAGCCGGGCTTGCTACCTATAGTGGCGGAGAGCAGGCGGAGAGCGTCCCCAATCCCTCCAAAGGAGAGCGGGTATGCCTACTCTCTTATTTAATAAGAGGGCTCGGATTTCCAATTCATCCGTTTCTCAGGGGGCTACTGGAGTTTTATGGCCTCCAGCTACACAACCTCACGCCTGCCTCCATACTGCATATTGCGGGCTTCGTGGCCCTTTGCGAGCTGTTTTTGGGCATTGAGGCCCATTTCGCGCTGTGGAAGAAGTTGTTCTGCCTCGTTCCCTGCTCTCAGGAGGGGTCGATTTATCAAGTGGGCGGAGCCGAACTATGGCGCATCGCCGGGACCGGATATCTATCTGGAACCCCAAAGAAGGCGTCCGAGGAATGGCCTTCAGAATGGTTTTATATAGATGACGTCCCCCTGCTGGACCCTATACGGATCGGCCTCCCTGAGTTCAATAATGCTCCCTTGAAGAAACGCCTGAGCTGGCACCCACGGAGCCCTCAGAGGGGAACTGACAGGGACGTCCTTTACCTAATGAGCCGGATAAGGTTGTTAGCTCATTCCGGACTGACCATGATCGAGGTCATGGCCACATGCATTATGCGGGGGGTGCATCCGCTTTAGTACAGAGGCCACCCCATGTGGATTTCAACGGGGAGGATGATGCCACCCGGTGCGGTCGCAAGGGGCCGGATTTGGCTGCCACTCTAACGAAGATCTTATCCGCTTTGTACAAGGGAGAAGAAGAGGAATTCCTCCGTGTCAACCCACGGGGCGGATTCTCTATGTACAATCCTCCAGGATGGGTGAGCGAACACTTTCACTTGCCTATCCGTTTTCAAATTCCCATAATTGAGTACTTAGTCTAGCAATTTTAACGCAGGAGCTACGCCAGACTGTAAAGGAGATAAACAGCCCTCCTCCACAACCCAGGACCCGGAATGGTCCCTCGACCCGGACTCCCAAGAGGACCCGGACTTATGTGTGGAGCTAATTGATGGGGTGTTTCATCAATTGAGTAAGGACAACACCTTAGTGGCCATTAAGGCCGATTATCCCGGACTAGTTCCAGCCTCAAAGGTAACCGAGACCGAAGTCCCAGTACTTTCAAGAGGATCCATCCATGCTTATTTTGATTGCCGTAAACCAATAGCGTTTCTTTTTGCAGGGGAAATCCTTGAGGCGGAGGGCCAAGCCCGCGGTGGGTAGCCAACAAGGGCCATTGAGGCCCGGCGGGCTAAAAAGAAGTGCGGACCGGATCGAGGCGCCGGTGCAACGGTACAACATGCGACTTTAATGCCCAGGGTTTATGCCTTCAAGGCATACTAACGTTCATGCTCTCTTCAGGTAGAAGAGCGCCCGCTGGACTATATCCACCGGCCAGGCTTCAAGGCCGGGTCCGGAAGCGGAGGCGAACACGGGGCGTGCACCGGACGCTCCTCCGACAGAGGACATGGACGGGCTATCTGCCACCAATTCAGAGGTGGAGAGTGCCATGAACCACAGGCATCACCGGACTGTTCTTCGTGATGCATGTTTTTCCCAAGAGGCGTTGGGCGCCTTTAATATGGGAGATGCGTACCTCCGTGCCGCTCAAAATGGTCCAGCCAGAGCCACAGAGCAGTATGTAAAAGACATATGGGTGAGTAAATCTAATGGTTATATATGTCAGTAGCCCCCGAGACTTGAAACAGTTAAAATAACTGATTTAAGGATCATCTGTTATGCAGGATCTTACAAAAAAGAATACGCAACTGTCCCAGGAGCTGGAAGAGTGCAAGGCCCAACTTGAGGCCACACTAGCCGCTACAGAGAATGCCAAGGGGACCCCCTTAGGTAATATATGCTTCGAAAGATAAGTATGTTATGAAGTGCGGCATGTGTGCAATTCTGACAATAATAGTGCAGATGGGGCCGGAGTGGATCCGGACAAGCAACAACTCTTGCGCCAGTTAAAGGCCGGCGAGAGCATGCTTATGAGGGTGAGGCAAGAGAAGAACAAGCTTCAAGATGCCAATACCCAGCTGGGCGAGGAACTAAAGGATGTTTGTGCTCAGTTGCCGGATTCCGTAAAGGAGAATCGGCGACTTCGACGCGGCATTTTTAGTAAGTGCTTGAACGAATCTTCGAAAAAGAGTTCGGCGACGAAGTCGATTGACAGAGTTATGTCTGTAGATATGCTGACAGGTCGGCCTGCGGAGGAAATGCCCGGTTCTATGGGTGACCTTCTTCCCGAGCTATCGCAACGGCATGAACGAGTTCGGCAGGCGATGCAAGGCATCATCTAGGCTTTGTGGCCATCCCTCTCCATGCCCGAAGGCCTTGGAGAGCTTGCAGAGAAGCTGAAGGGAGCGTGGCAGCGCTTCCGATTATGGAAGATATCGGCCTGCCGTCAAGGCGCCAGGGAGGCCTAGGCCATGGTGAAGTCGCGGTACACGAAGGCTGACCCAAACCACATGGCCGAGGTCGGCCCTGTGGGGCCCGACGGGAAGGAGATCCCTGTCAGTTTAGTGTACGGCCAGGTAGAGCTGGCCGCCAAGTATTCCCAACAGGACTGTAAATTAGACAACCTGTTGGATGGTATTGAAGAAGAATATACCCAGTCAAATTGACTATGTAATTTAAAATGACATGTAAAATGCCTTCTAGCCGGATTGTAGATCATTTGTCATTGCGGACCTTTTCGCTTCAACCTCTGGACCCGATAGTCCAGAGTGTGTCCGAATACCCTCTCGGTTATGTAAGAACCGGGGCATGCGTGGAGACCAGGCGTAGGGGTCATAAGTGCTTTAGCAGACAAGTGCCCAACTAGTTATGTTATATTACATGGTTAGTAAGAAACATCTTCCAGGGAGAATAGTTCCGTTAGGGGTTCCTTTCCCTGGGAGGCATGCCCTAAAGTGCATGTCCGGACTGCGAAAAAAGCAAAAAAGCATCTGGGGGCAGATAAATAAACAAGTGAAAAATCATCTTTTAGTTCACCGACCGAATATTCCCTTAAGAATGCTAGCTTTCGGCTTCACCTAGTCTGAGGTACACATCCGGCTGACCCGGCAGTAACAATCGCAGAGGTGCTCCCTTTACCACCTAGCCGAACAAACGAGAACATAGGGGTAAGCACAGGAGCCAGGCAACCCAGCTTGGCCAAAACTTAAGTCATATCGATGCATATAATGGTGCATAAAAGGTTCATGCGGAAGTGTCACACATGTTTTGGGCATGAGGCCCGTGTATATAAGCTTCTGATAAAGAAGCCCCCAGGTATAGTGAGCGCGGGTGGCGCGTCAATTGTGTGCGAACAATGCACAAGCAAGCCTTTAAAGGCTTGGAAGAAAAAGGGAGGGAGAAGGAGAGAAATATAAGGCAGCTAATTTGTCAAAAAAAGGGACAGAGGAAGGAGACAAACACAGAGTCCGGCGCTAGGCGTAGAATCTTTGTAGGCGTGCTGCGTTCCATGGGTTCGGCTCGAGTCGGTTATCCGATGTGTTTTGCAGACGGTATGATCCACCACTCAGGACTTTGTCGATTATGAAGGGACCCTCCCATTTGGGCTTTAGTTTGTCCTTTTTCTTGTCCGGCAGGCGTAGAACTAGTTCGCCAACATTGTAAGTTTTGGCCCGTACTTCTCTGCTTTGATATCTTCGAGCCTGCTGTTGATAGAATGTGGAACGGGCTTTTGCCACGTCGCGCTCCTCCTCCAATGCGTCCAAGCTGTCCTGCCGATCGAGCTCGGCTTCTCTTTCTTCGTACATGCGCACGCGAGGTGAGTCATGAATTATGGCGCAGGGCAGGACTGCCTCTGCGCCGTATACCATAAAAAATGGTGTGAATCCGGTAGTGCGATTCGGCATGGTCCGCAGCCCCCAGAGTACGGAGTCGAGCTCCTCTACCCAGTGCGCGTTAGATTCCTTGAGGGATCGCACTAATCTGGGTTTGATGCCGCTCATGATTAGACCATTGGCTCGCTCGACTTGACCGTTAGTTTGTGGGTGATAGACTGAAGCGTAATCGAGCTTAATGCCCATGTTTTTGCACCAGAGTTTAACCTCGTCGGCCGTAAAGTTTGTGCCATTGTCAGTAATGATGCTGCGGGGGACGCCATAACGGTGTACAACCCCTGATATGAAGTCTATCACCGGTCCGGATTCGGCCGTCTTAACAGGCTTGGCCTCTATCCATTTGGTGAATTTGTCCACCATGACCAGTAGATATTTTTGCTTGTGGGTTCCCCCTTTAAGGAGTCCAACCATGTCAAGCCCCCGGTCCGCAAAAGGCCAGGTAATGGGTATAGTTTGGAGGGCGGTAGGCGGCATGTGGCTTTGATTAGCAAATAATTGGCAACCGACGCATCGCTGGACTAAGTCCTAGCGTCTGCCCGGCCGTCGCCCAATAAAATCCGGTACGGAAGGCCTTGCTCACAAGGGCCCGGGCTGCGGCGTGGTGCCCGCCGAGTACAGCGTGAATTTAAGCCAGAAGGTTCCGCCCATCCTCTTCGGAGATACACCTTTGAAGGACTCCGGTGCTGCTTTTCTTATAAAGCTCTCCTTCGTGGACTTTATAGGCTTTAGATCGCCGCACTATGCAGCGTGCCTCATTTTGGTCCTCGGGATACTTCCTGCCTAGTTAAGTAGGCTAAGAATGGTTCCGTCCACGGGGCAATTACTGCCATTATTACGTGGGCTGAGGGTGTGACTTCGTTGGCGGAGTCTTCCGTTGTGTCAGAATGTTTGGTGTCAGGTGGTGCGGCCAGGTCCAGATTGTTATTTCCGGATTCCCCTTCCCACTGTACGGATGGTTTGAATAGCATTTCCAGGAAAATGTTGGGGGGGGACTGCATCGCGCTTTTCTCCGACGTGTGCCAAGACGTCTGCTGCCTGATTGTTTTCCCGGGCTATATGGTGAAATTCCAGCCCTTCGAACCGAGTTGACATATTTAGGACGGTGTTGCGATAAGCTGCCATTTTCAGATCTTTGGCATCAAAGTCTCCGTTTATTTGGGATATCGGGAGGTTCGAATCCCCACGCACCTCTAGGCGTTGAATGCCCATGGAGACTGCCATCCGGAGGCCATGTAGATGGGCCTCGTATTCGGCTGCATTGTTGGAGTCCGTATACATTATCTGGAGTACATATTGGACTGTATCTCCTATTGGGGATGTCAGAACGATGCCAGCCCCCAGACCCGCCAGCATTTTGGAGTCGTCGAAGTGCATGGTCCAGTTGGAATATGTGTCGTACTCTTTAGGGAGTTCGGCTTTAGTCCAATCAGCGACAAAGTCAGCCAAGGCTTGCGACTTGATGGCTCGCCGTGGCTTATAGGTTATGTCGAACGGGAGCAGCTCAATGTCCCATTTGGCAATCCGGCCCGTTGCGTCGCGGTTGTTTATGATATCGTTAAGAGGTACTTCGGAGGCTACTAGTATCGAACACTCTTGAAAGTAGTGTCGTAGCTTTCGGGATGCCATGAACACTGCGTATGCTATCTTTTGGTAATGCGGGTACTGGGACTTGCATGGAGTGAGGACAGTGGACACGTAGTAGACTGGTTTCTAGACAGGGAATTTGTGTCCGTCCATTTCTCATTCGACAACGAGGACTGCGCTTACAACTTGGTGAGTTGCCATGATGTATAACAACATTGGTTCGCCGATGTTAGGCGCGGCCAGGACTGGTTTTGTTGCCAGTATGTCTTTTATTTCTTTGAGTCTGGCCGTGGCGGCATCCGTCCACTTGAAGTGTTCGGTGCGCCGGAGGAGGCGGTAAAGGGGTAATGCCTTTTCCCCCAAGCGGGAGATGAAGCGGCTTAGAGCCGCCACGCATCCAGTCAATTTTTGTATTTTCTTGAGATCTTTTGGAATATCCAATTGTGACAGAGCTCGGATCTTGGCTGGGTTTGCTTCAATTCCTCTACCGGATACAATGAAGCCCAAGAGCTTTCCGGCTGGTACGCCAAAAACGCATTTTTCCGGGTTAAGCCTAATGTCATATGTTCGGAGGTTTTCGAACGTGAGCCTCAAGTCGTCTATTAGAGTTTCGACATGCTTGGTTTTGACGACCTCGTCATCCACGTATGCTTCAACCGTTTTGCCGATATAGTTGGCTAGACATGTCTGAATCATGCGCTGATATGTTGCGCCGGTGTTTTTGAGCCCGAAGGGCATTGTGTTGAAGCAGAATGGGCCGTATGGGGTGATGAATGCCGTTGCGGCTTGGTCTGACTCTGCCATCTTGATTTGGTGGTAGCCATAGTATGCGTCGAGGAAACACAATGAATCGTGTCCTGCAGTGGCGTCGATGATTTGATCAATGCGGGGGACGGGGAAGGGATCCTTTGGGCAGGCCTTATTTAGGTCTTTGAAATCGACGCATAGGCGCCAGGATTTTCCTTCTTTGGTACCATCACCAGGTTTGCTAGCCAGTCCGGATGTTTTATATCTCTGATGAATCCGGCTTCCAGTAGTTTGGCTAGCTCCTCTCCCATGGCTTGTCTCTTAGGTTCGGAGAAGCGCCGAAGAGCCTGCTTAACAGGCTTGAATCCTTTTAGGATGTTCAGGCTGTGCTCGGCCAGCCTGCGTGGGATTCCTGGCATGTCTGAAGGGTGCCAGGCAAAAATGTCCCAATTTTCGCGTAGGAATTCTCTTAGTGCAGCGTCTACATCAGGGTTTAGTTGTGCCCCGATGGAGGCCGTTTTTGTAGTATCCGTTGGATGGACTTGGAACTTGACTATTTTGTCTGCCGGCTTGAAGGAGGTGGACTTGGATCTTTTGTCGAGTATCACATCGTCCCTGTCCACCATGGAGCGCAACGCAGTTAGTTCCTCGGCCGCTAGGGCTTCGGATATTGCCTCGAGTGCCACTGCGGCTGTCTTGTTTTCGGCGCGGAGCGCTGTTTTCGGATCGCTAGCAAGAGTGATGATTCCATTGGGTCCGGGCATTTTGAGCTTCATGTACCCGTAATGGGGTATAGCTTGAAAAATTGTGAATGCTTCTCGCCCTAACAGAGCATGGTATCCCCTGCTGAACGGGGCCACTTGAAATGTGACCTCCTCGGATCTGTAATTATCTGGCGTGCAGAACACCACATCCAGTGTGATTTTTCCTGTACAGCATGCTTCTCAACTGGGGATTATTCCTCTAAAGGTTGTGCTGCTTCGCTCAATGTGGCTCCAGTCTATTTCCATTTTTCCTAGGGTTTCCTCATAGATGAGGTTCAATCCGCTGCCACCGTCCATGAGTACCTTGGTAAGCCGAAAGCCGTCCACTATCGGACTGAGGACCAGTGCGGCTGGTGCTCGGGCTATCCGGAATTTAGGTTCGTCACTGGCATTAAAGGTAATAGCCGTGTCACTCCATGGGTTTATTGTCGATACCTGGTAGACTTTGGTAAGGCTGCAGAGCGTTCGTTTCCTCGCATGGTTTGATGCGAAAGTCTTGAAGACTGTTGATACCGTACCGGCGTTCCTAGGGTGGTGCTCTGCGGATTCTCGAGTTAGAAGCTCCTCGCCACTTCTGGCCACCTGCCGGAGTATCCTACATGCTCTAAGGCTATGAGTTGGTGTGGCGCCCTCTGTACTATGAATTTTACAGGGTCCATTGAGCCATCCCTCCAGTACGGTTCTGTAACCTATAGAGGGTTTTTGTTTTTTGTTGTTTGGCCCAGGTGCCTGGCGGTAATGCGCTCTTTTGTTTCGGACTGGGATTGTATTCACGGTCGGATTGTCCCAGAATTTTGTTTCGGTTTTTCGAACGCTTTCTGTCGCATAGTACTTTCGTACTATGGATGCCAAGTCGGTGAAGCGTGTAATTTCACGGCGACTTATGGCGTTGAGGATTCCGATGTGAATGCAGTTGTTGTAGAAGAATGAAATTGCATCCCCCTCACGGCAGTCCTTTATCCTGTACATAATCAGGAGGAATCTGGCCCAGTAATGGTGTACTGTTTCTCTGGGCTCTTGCCAAATTTGGGATAGATTCCTTATATTTGGGTGGGCGGGTGGATTTAAATCCGGAAACTCGCCTGGTCTAAGACTCAGGGGCCAAGAAATTTCCGAACTCGGAAGCTTGGGTTCTTGGACGTTATCCAATGAATCAGGCCCGCTGCCTGACTTTAGGTTCAGGGCTTGAGTGACGTCCTCCCCTCCGCGGATGTCCGGCTTGGAGGGATCAGGAATCCGGACACATCTGGTCCTTAGGATGGGTGAAGATTCGCCGCATTGTTCCTCCACCACTTCGACGTGGTGGGTGACCTGGGGAGAGTCAATCTCTCTCGGATCAGGTTTAAGCCCAATCTGACCATAGTCTATAGCGACTCCCAGGGCGGCGATGCGATCCAAGAGCTCGTTTAAGGAAGAGAGCTCCATCGGATCTAATTGCTCAGCAAATTTTGAGTTGATGTGGAGATTGCTTTCGATGACCCGAGAAGTCATCATCGGCGCGGCGGCCGATAGGCGGTCATTAAAAAACTGCCTAGCCAGAGAGTTTGGCCGATAGCCAAAGCTCCTTTAGCAAAAGCGCCGTCTTTAAAGACGGGGTGCGGCATCCTTCCTGACGGTGATGACACAGAGGAAATCTCAATGAAAGCACCAATGTCGGTGTCAAAACCGGCGGATCTTGGGTAGGGGGTCCCGAACTGTGCGTCCAGGCGGATGGTAATAGGAGACAAGGGACACGATGTTTTTACCCAGGTTCGGGCCCTCTCGATGGAGGTAAAACCCTACTCCTGCTTGATTAATATTGATGATATGGGTAGTACAAGAGTTGATCTACCACGAGATCAGAGAGGCTAAACCCTAGAAGCTAGCCTATGGTATGATTGTTGTTCGTCCTACGGACTAAAACTCTCCAGTTTATATAGACACCGGAGAGGGCTAGGGTTACACAGAGTCGGTTTCAATGGGAGGAGATCTTCATATCGCATCACCAAGCTTGCCTTCTACGCCAAGGAAAGTCCCATCCGGACACGGGACAAGGTCTTCAATCTTATATCTTCATAGTCCGGGAGTCCGGCCAAAGGTCATAGTCCGGCCATCCGGACACCCCCTAATTCGGACTCCCTCAGGGGTCCTCGGGATAACTTTAATAGGCGGGGAAAAACGATCCCGAGCTTGGGTGCGGCCAAGGGCTCGTGACCGGCTCCGATGATGGCTGGATGCCTCATGGGAGCGAAGGAGGGGATGGGAGAGAGCAGGGGAGGTGTTCACAAGCAGGGCAAGTCCAAAGACATGAGGAGGAAGAGGACGGGCGACAACAGAGACATGTCGGCCACAGTGTGCCCGTGGGCACGCGGCAGCGAGCGCTGATGAGGAGCTACAGGAAGGGACAGGGGATATGGCAGCAACGAGGGAGGAAGGGCGGCCAGCTCATCATAGGACATGTGAACACCACCGGGAAGGGGCTGCCTGACGTGTTCCGTCGCGCATGCGCAGGCATGCGGCCAACATGGACACCATGTATACTGGCAGGGAGAGGATGAAATGGGTTGGCAAACCATGTCTGTGCCTATTCCTTGCTCCCCAAGGCATCCCAGAAGAGAAAGATCATGAAAAGAAGCATTGTGATGAGGTGAGGCATCAGGCAAAGTTTGTTGTATCAAAATTGGTTGCACACTTGTGATCAGGAGATTAGAGAAAAGGGCCAAATGTAATGTCTGGGATGCTTATATTAGGAAGGAGTGTCATCATGTGCAATTGGAGAAGAAATGGACCAAAATTTAATATAGTTGCTTTGTAACTGCAAAATTGGTCCAAAAAAGAGAATAGGATGATTCTCTCACATGGAAAAGCCACTTGATCTGAAATTTGGCATGGCATGACGATTTGGACATATAAAGATGCTGTAAAAAATTTATGCCAAATGGACTTGCCAAAACGGTACTTACTTCACAATGATCCTCTTTGTCTAGAAACTTGTGATAATATTGGTGATAAAATGGCTTAAGGAAATGATCCCAAATTTTTTGGAGAGAAGTTATATGGGTAGAAGCAAGATCTGGTAAATTTTCAGAATTAATTAAGTAATATAAATTATACCTGCTTCACAACCTGAAAATATTGCCAGAATCAAAGATTTGAAGGTGTGCTCACATAGTTGCTTGGATTGAGATGAAATTTGCAGGAGTGTGATCATATGAGCAAATGAAGGATTGTGCAAGATTTCAATTTATTTGAACAATCCTAGGTAGTACTTCCTTCACAAAGCTTCTATTTGAACAGAAAGTTTGAGAAATCACTAAGGAAGATTCACTAGGAAAATGGAGTTGATTTTTTTTATGTGGCAATTATTTGTACATAGAAGAATTTTCAAAAAAAGGGAGCAAACAAGAAAGAATAGGTGGCACTTCCTTCACAAAGTGCCACTCTGGATAGAATTGAAGAATGAATATTGGGGAATTAGTTTTGGGCTAGGACAGGAAATTTTGGACATATTTGTGGCATATATGATCCAAAAAAATTATGAGAATTATTCGAGAATTTTTTGGATGATAGAAATATAGGTTGCTTTATAACCTAGGGCAAACAAGACTATTCCTTTAATAGAAAAAAGGAATATTCCAAGAAAAAGAATTTGAGGTTGAGCTAGAATGGAAATGACATGACCTTAGGAAAGATTTGAGAATGATGAGTCACTTGAGAGGAGAAAAATGAAGGTCTCCTAGGTTTCAAGTCCACAGAACCACTCCAACAAGAAAACAGAGCAAAAACCAGATTAATCAAAAAGAGAAAAGAAAGCGCAAAAAACCATTGTGTTACACCCTGAATCTAAGAAGGTAGATACTAGGAGTGGATCGGGTCAGAAAAAATCAGAGCAAAAGAAAATAGAGCACAAAATGAATCACATAAAAAGATCATGCAAATATATGGTTCTCCCCACTTGGAAACATATAGGAAAGGCCTCTCTCCTCTTATAAAGTGCATTTCTCTCTTTAAATAGAGTTCAGATAAGCTTTGATGTGCACACTCTCTATCCCCCTTTGACGTCAATGAAGAAGGGTTTAGCTTATGGTCATTGGTCAAATAGGTAGGGTCCTTGAGGAACTCATCTAGCTAAGATGATACTGAATGCATCTGAGGGGAAAGAATCATCGAGTGGAGCTGGAAAGAATCTGAAGGAATTTTGGCAAAAGGTTCTTTGTATAGTGAAATCGGTGTCTTCGTGTAGCATCAATCCATTACAAAAAAACACTTCCGTGATAATACGTGTTTGTCACAGTAGGTCACGTTTTCTGTCATGCATGTACATCTATTATGATTTTATGACACAATCAAGATAGTCATACATGTGCTATCGTAGAAGCGTTGCATGGCAATACTCACGTTATCATCGCGGAAGTGATTTCGTCAACTGTAACCGACGCGTGATAGCAACCATAATGGGTTGCCGTTAAGATAACAAGTGCTGGTTTGGATCTGATACTCGTTAACAGCTAGGACCAATGATGATTTTCGACATGTCAATTTCTCATTCGTAGATGGAACCACACGTCAGCTCTACACTGTGACAGATGTCATCCATCCAATGGACAAAACACACCAATGAAACATCGACACGTGGCATGGCCCAATAGTGGCCCATTTTGAAAGTGCAACTAATCCCTGGGTGGTTTTGGTAATTCATAACAACATATATTTCATTGAACTAATGTCCATTCAAGTTAAATATTTCAAGATGTTCAATGATTGGCATGGCAAGGACTAGTGATTGTGGACCCCTCAAAATGCTAAGGACATGGATTGGAAAAAGGTCAAGACTCTACATTTTTGGTTAAGTGATCCAAGATCACATTGAGTCCATAGGAAAGCCAATACTACTAAAAGGGGTTGAGGTGTTGCTTAATGGTCTTTTTGCTCAAGTGCTTAGTGATATTACTCCAAAACCCTCAACCACTTTCTCCATCCAAATATGTTGAAACCCTACATTCCAACTCGGTCCCACCGAAATTTCCTATCCGGAGCCACCGAGTTCATCTGGACTTAGCCACTACCAAACCCTAACAAATCGGATCAACCGATATGGATCTCGGTCCCACCGAGATGACCTTGCCAACTCTCTGTTACTTGTTGCAATTATTTTGGTCCCACCCCATCAAACGACATGGGACCCTCAATCTCGACCTCTTGTCCATACATCATGCCCGCATGGGTCCATCTCACAATGTCTGGAACCAACTCAATGTCGACCACGCTGACAAGCAGGCGAGCAATGCCCTGGGCGCGGGTGAAAGGCATGTCAACTCACTCTGTCTTGCCAATAAGTGATCCAAAGTCCAGGTGACCAAACGGGCTTAGGCGGTGCCCTCGAGAATCTTTCTGCTTCTTCTTGCTCTTCGGGAAGTTCTCCAGTTTGGAGGAAATGGACTATGTGCCTTGCCCAAGTTGGAGCCTGGGGCTCGACAACAAGGACTAGTGGCACCTCCTCATTTGTGGGAGCGCGTCCCTCGACCGCAGGGACCAGTGGCCCGGCAGGAGGGTGCAGCTCGGTAATCGAAGGGGAGTTGTTTCTGACAGGGTCCCTGCCAGGAGCCCCAAGAGGCTCTACCGGGAGAGGCTTACCGGAGTCCAATTTCCTCCTCTTTCAGGGCATTGTTTTTGGGGATACGAAGGGCTGAGTAAGATGGAGAACAAAAGTTCCTAGTTGTTTTCTTCATGGGGTACATGCTCCGTTTGCAATCCATCAAAGCACTCCTTCAATCTTCTCAATTCCTTGATGTATGCATCTATCAATGGACTTTGGTTGTCCTTGTTGACTTGTCTCACCACAAGTTGTGAATCCCCTCGAATGATCAGCCTCTTAATTCCCAATTCTATGGCAATTCTGAGCCCGGCAAGGAGCCCTTCATACTCTGTTGTATTGTTGGTCGCCTCCTCCCTGGGAAAATGCATCTGGACGACATACTTCAGGTGCTCTCCAGGGGGAGCAACGAGAAGCACGCCAGCCCCTACATCTTATAGGGAGAAGGCACCATCGAAATACATGATCCATTCTTGGGGCAATTCCTTGCCGGAGATAACTGTTTCCAACACTTCTTCATCAGGGGTTGGCGTCCATTCTGCAATAAACTCTGCCAATGCCCTGCTCTAAATCGTTGATGTGCTTTCAAACTTCAGGGCAAAGTTGGATAACTCTAATGCCCATTCCACTATTCTGCCGGTAGCCTCTGGGTTTCGGAGTATCCTTTGCAACGGAATGTGTCTGGCAACCATAATCTCATGGCCTTGGAAGTAGTTGCGCAGTTTCCTTGAGGCCATGACAAGGCCAAAAATCAATTTTGCATGCCAGAATACCTGGATCTAGCCCCCTGCAACAGGGAGCTGATAAAGTATAGTGGGTGCTGCACCACTTTCTTCCTTGCCGTGTCCTTGGGGTTGCCTCCATTGTCGTGCTCCTCTTTGTCCCGATCCATATCTGGACTTTCCGGGCTATTATCTCTTTCTTCCCTAGGTGGGACACCTGCTAAGGCTGCTATCTCCTCCAGTTCCCGTTGTGCTACTAATGTTGCACTAACCACTTGATTAGTCGCTGCCAGATATAGCAGCAACGGCTCCTGTGGTTTGGGTGCAACCAAAGTGGGCATAGAAGATAAGTAGGTCTTCAAATCTTGTAATGATGCGTCTGCTTCCGAGGTCCACTTCATAGGTCCTGCCTTCTTCAAAATTTTGAGGAATGGCAAGGCGCGCTCGGCAGACTTGGAGATGAATCTGCTAAGTGCGGCAACACATCTTGTCAAACGCCTCACATCCTTTACTGTCTTGGGTGCCTGAATCTGCTCGATGGCCTTGATATTATCTGGGTTGGCCTTGATCCTGCGGTGGGACACAAACAAACCAAGTAGCTTGCCGGAGGGAACGCCAAACACACACTTCTTCGGGTTCAGCTTCAAGTTGATCTTGCGCAGATTAGCAAATGTCTCTTCCAAATCCTAGATGAGGGTTAATCCGTCCTTGGTCTTGACCATAATATCAACCATATAAGCTTCAATGTTCCTGTGCAACTATGGTTCAAAACCAATTTGGACTGCTCTTGCAGACCCGAAACTCTTTAACCCGAAAGGCATGCGCACAAAGCAGTATGTGCCACATGGGGTGATGAATGAGGTATTTTCTTCATCTTCCTTAGTCATGAATATTTGATGGTACCCGGAGTATGCATCCAGAAAGGAGAGCAAATCACACCCGGAAGTGGAATCCACAATATGATCAATGTGCGGCAAGGGGAATGGGTCCTTCGGGCATGCCTTGTTCAGATCCATGAAATCTATGCAAAGCCTCCATTTCCCATTAGCCTTGCGCACAACCACTGGGTTTGCTAACCATGTTGGATGTAGCACTCCTCTGACCAAACCAAGTGCCTCAAGTTTCTTGATCTCCTCGGCAATGAATTACTACCGCTCCAAGGCATGCTTCCTAACCTTCTGCTTGACGGGTCGGGCATGTGGGCAAATAGCAAGGTGGTGCTCGATTACCTCCGTGGGAACACTGGGGATATCATATGTTTGCTAGGCAAACACATCGACATTCGCCCGTAGGAAGGCAACAAGCATGCTTTCCTATCTGTCATCGAGGGTGGCACTGATAGTGAAAGTACCATCAGCGCCAGCCGACCTAGCGAGGACCTTTTTCACACAGGGTGCAACAGCCTTTGTCCTCTTGCTTTCGGAACTCTCCGACATGTCATCAACAGGTGTGGCACACTCCGTAGAGGTACGCTTCTCAGATTCCTTGCCAGTGTCCCTACTATTCTTCTTCTTTCCTTTGCTTTCCTTGGCAGGCACTGCATCCTCAACGGCCTCTGCCGCGACTGTGTCCCGACACATCTTATCCATGCAAATCATTGCATCTTTCTTGTCCGGCGGAACAAAAATGATGCCCATCGGTCCTGGCATCTTCAAGGTGTTGTAGGCATAGTGTGATGCCGCCATGAATTTGGACAGGGCCGGGTGCCCAAGTATTCCGTTGTACGACAGGGGGAGGTCAACCACATCAAACACAATCTTCTCAGTCCGGTAGTTTAACTCTCCCCCAAATGTCACTAGCAACGTGATCTTTCCCTTAGGACGACTCCTGCCGGGATTAACTCCTTGAAACGTGCCCGTGGCCTTAAGCTCTTCCTTAACCTATGGGGAAATCAGATTCAACCTGGCCCCACCATCAACCAACATCTTTGTGACTTTGAGGTTGCAGATCGTTGGTGAGACCAACAATGGTGAGCACCCTACCGCAGTGATGCGGTCGGGGTGATCCTCTTCATCAAAGATGATGGGCATGCATGACCACTTGAGCGGCTTGTGAGAACCTACCGCTGACTCCATGGCATTGACCTCACATGCCCACTTTTTAAGTTGGCGGTGAGAGGAGTGCAAAGATGCACCCCCATCGATACACAGGGCGTCAGTGGCCTTTCAGAATTATTGCTCATTGGTTTCCTCTTCATCCCCTCCATCACTTTCATCATTGCAATCCTCCTTCTCTCGGCCCCTAGCGGGTTTCCTTTGGTTTCGAGGAGCTTTGCCGGGGCGATTTGCTTCACCGCCCGGCCCTTTCCGCCAGTACCGTTCTGGCATTTTTCCTTATCACGCTTCTCATACTCAGCCCTCTGCTTCTTGACAAGCTACTCAACCTGATGACACTCCTAGAGATCGTGCCCCTTGGTCTGATGAATCTTGCAGTACGGTCCATCACTTTTCCCCTCCTCCACCCGAGCACACTTTTCCACCAAGGTATACATCTCCTTCACAGTTTAGGGCAACCGAACATTCATCTTAGAATGTATTTTGCGGTTGCGCATGTTGGATTGGAACGTATCACAGCTGCCGGGTGGATGTTTGGGATATTTTTGTGGACTTGGCTGAATCTCTTCATGTACTTTCACAGAGTCTCTCCTTCTTTCTGCTAGAGAAGCTGGAAGTCGTTGGGCCCCCCTGGTTCTTGATGGTCGCCCGTGGAGGCGCTAATGAACTCATGGCACAGGTCAGCCAGGTTGAAATGGAGTTCTCCGGTAGGTGCATCAGCCAAGATCTCACATTTGACTTGACTGCCAAAGAGAAGTAGTTGGCGAACACCTTCTCATCTCTTCCCCCGGCATCCTGAACAATGATGGTATAGAGGCTCAGGAACCCTACCGGGTTTAGTATCCCATCATACTTCTCGGGTATGTTTGGCTTGAACATGCAAGCGGACGACAAATGGACTTGTTGCATCTCTCGGGTGAAGGCAGGGCACCCGACCTTGAAAGGCACGCACCCGCCATCTTCGAGCGCGGGCTCATTGATGTCGGGGCCGTTGCACCCATTGGGATGGCGATGATTGTTGCAGCGCCGCTCGATGACGACGCACGCGCCTTCCCTCCACTTGTCCTTCGGGGCCCGCCATTGGCCTTGACGTGCTCAAGGGTTGGAAGAGGCCATCGAGACGTCATTGGGCTCTTGGTTACGTGGCTCCCATGCTTCTTGCCGTGGTGAGGACTGCACCGTGGGGGTAGCCCCTTCCGTTCGTCCAGCCGCATGAGCCGTTGTCGTCGCCTGGGGAAGCCGTGGCGGGCCACCTCGCTGTGATCCTCTCGCCTGGGCGAAACAAATCAGGCTTTGGATGGTGGCTCGCCACTCATCCATGTGATCGGCTGCCAGCGGAAATCTCAACAGTAGCTGGGCCCACGCCATGGCCTCTGAGGCAGTGCTTGGCATAGGTGATGAAGATCTAAACTGCAGTGTCGCTTGGCTCCTGACGGTGCCGGTGGAGACCTCGTCGTGCCCTTGTTGTTGCGAACCAGCCGCTTGGATGGCGTGGTGACGCGGTGGAGGCGCTTGACGGCCAGCGACTCTGTTGGGCATAGTAACTGGGTCAGCCTGTTCTGCGGGTGGCGCGTGCCCTGCTGTCGCGCCCACAGTAGGGGCAGCCGGACAGTTGTGATTCACCCAAGAACGTGCACCACCACTGCGATTGTGCCCTTCGGCGAGGAGAGAGGGTGCAGGCAGAATAATCCATCTATCAGTACCTCATGGAGCATGGCCGCTAGGATGTTGCTGATGTTGTCCTTTCCCGGTGCCTCCACTTCAGCTTCAACCGCAGGGGTGGTGGTGACAACGCTGCCAGGGCTAACCACATCCCCCGCGGCGTCCACATCCTCACGCATCCCCGCATTCCCTGTGACATCGACGGTCGCGGGTGGCGGAGCCTTCGAGGTGGACGGGTGATTTGGAGCTCCAGGTTTCTTCTTGGGCACCATAGTTGATGACGCCGTCGATGATGAAAGTGGCAATGAAGATGATGCGCTACTGATGCTCTCGGGTTCGTGCAAGTGACCCCCCTACCTGGCACGCCAAAGATGTCACAGGAAACCACGGCCACCTACGGGGCTATGAGCCCCTTTTGGTTCAGCGGTAGGATGGGCACGTTGCACAAAGAGCAGAAGCGTGATGCAGTGTGACAGAGATCACACAGGCCATCATGATGCATAAAACCTACTCCTGCTTTGGTGGATTGATGGTGAAAAAATGGTGGTGGACGCAACACACTTGCCCGATAGGGTTGCCTCGGGGCGAAATGTTGGTAAACGTAGCATGCAATTTCAAAAAAAATCCTATGCTCGCGCAAGTTATATCTAGGAGATGCATGGCAATGAGAGGGGGAGAGTGTGTTCACGTACCCTCGTAGAATGAAAGCAGAAGAGTTTCTTAACGTAGTTGATGTAGTCGAACTTCTTCTCGTTTCGACCGATCAAGCACCGAACGTACGACACCTCCGAGTTCTACACACGTTCAGCTCGATGACGTCCCTCGAACTCTTGATCCAGCAAAGTGTCGAGGGAGAGTTGCGTCATCACGACAGCATGGTGACGGTTATGCTGAAGTGATCCATGCAGGGCTTCGCCTAAGCACTACGTGAATAGACCGGAGGCGTAAACTATGGAGGGGGCACCGCACACGGCTAGGAATCAATGATTTGTGTTCTAGCGGTGCCCCCCACATATATATAGGTTAGAGGGAAGGAGAGGCAGCCAAGGGTGCGCCCCAAGTAGGAGGAATCCTACTTGGACGCCTCCCCAAAGTGAGCTCCCCCCTTCCATAAGTGTCGGAGAAGGAAGGAAGGAGGAGGGGGAGATAAGGAAGGGGGAGGCTGAATCCCTCCCCTTCCTTCTCTCTTCCCCCTTTTCCTCCCCCCCCCATTCATCCTACATGGGTGTGCACCAGCCCATTAGGGGCTGCTCTATCCCCCTATTGGCCCATTAGGCCCAGGTGGTTTGCCAGAGTTGCTCGGAACCCCTTCCGATGACCCGATACGTACCCGGTACCCTCGGAACACTTCCAATGTTAGAATACTATTGTCCTATATATGAATCTTTACCTATCGACCATTTCGAGACTGCTCATCATGTCCTTGATCTCATCCGGGACTCCGATCAACATTCGGTCACCAAATCACATAACTCATATAATACAAATCATCATCAAACGTTAAGCGTGGGGACCCTACGAGTTCGAGAACTATGTAGACATGACCGAGACACTTATCCGGTCAATAACCAACAGCAGAACCTGGATGCTCATATCGGCTCCCACATATTCTACGAAGATATTTATCGGTCGAACTGTTATGACAACATACGTTATTCCCTTTGTCATCGTTATGTTACTTGCCCGAGATTTGATCGTTGGTATCTTCATACCTAGTTCAGTCTCGTTACCGGCAAGTCTCTTTACTTGTTTCGTAATTTATCATCCTGCAACTAACTCATTAGTCACTTTGCTTGCAAGGATTCTTATCATGTGCATTACCAAGAGGGCCCAGAGATACCTCTCCGATACTCGGAGTGACAAATCCTAATTTCGATCTATGACAACCCAACAAACACCTTCGAAGATACCTCTAGAGCATCTTTATAATCACCTAGTTACATTGTGACATTTCATAACACACAAGGCATTCCTCCCGTATCCGGGAGTTGCATAATCTCATAGTCGGAGGAATAGTACTTGACATGAAGAGAGCAATAGCAATAAAACTGAATGGTCATAATGCTAAGCTAATGAATGGGTATTGTCCATCACATCATTCTCCTAATGATGTGATCCCATTCATCAAATGACAACACATGTCTATGGCTAGGAAACTTAACCATCTTTGATTAACGAGCTAGTCAAGTAGAGGCATACTAGGGACACAGTGTATTGTGTATGTATCCACAGATGTATCTAGTTTAAGTTAATACAATTCTAGCATGAATAATAAACATTTATCATGAATAAGGAAATATAAAATAACAACTTTATTATTGCCTCTAGTGAATATTTCCTTCAGTCTCCCACTTGCACTAGAGTCAATAATCTAGATTACAAAGTAATGATTCTAACACCCATGGAGTCTTGGTGTTGATCATGTTTTTCTCGTGGAAGAGGCTTAGTCAATGGGTCTGCCACATTCAGATGCGTATGTATTTTGCAAATATCTATGTCTCCCTCCTTGACTAGATCATGGATCGATTTGAAGTGTCTCTTGATGTGTTTGGTCTTTTTGTGAAATTTGGATTCCTTTGCCAAGGCAATTGCTCTACTATTGTCACAAAAGATTTTCATTGGACCCTATGCACTGGGTATATATTACACCTAGATCAGATATGAACTCCTTCATCTAGACTCCTTCATTTGCTGCTTCCGAATCAGCTATGTACTCCGCTTCACACGTAGATTCCGCCACGACGCTCTACTTGGAACTGCACCAACTGACAGCTCCACCATTCAATAAAAATATGTATTCGTTTTGTGACTTAGAGTCATCCGGATCAGTCTCAAAGCTAGCATCAACATAACCATTTACAATGAGCTCTTTGTCACCTCCATAAATGAAAAACAAATCCTTAGTCCTTTTCAGGTATTTCAGGATGTTCTTGACCACTATTCAGTGATCCACTCCTGGATTACTTTGGTACCTCCCTGCTAAACCTATAGCAAGGCACACATCATGTCTTTTACACATCACAGAATACATGATAGAACCTATGGCTAAGGCATAGGGAATGACTTTCATTTTCTCACTATCTTCTGCAGTGGTCGGCCATTGAGTTTGACTCAACTTCACACCTTGTAACACAGGCAAGAACCCTTTCTTTGACTAATCCATTTTGAACTTCTTCAAAACTTTATCAAGGTATGTGCTTTGTGAAAGTCATACTAATCGTCTTGATATATCTCTATAGATCTTGATGCCCAATATATAAGCAGCTTCACTGAGGTCTTTCATTGAAAAACTTTTATTCAAGTATCCTTTTATGCTATCCAGAAATTCTATATCATTTCCAATCAACAATATGTCATCCACATATAATATTGGAAATGCTACACAGCTCCCACTCACTTTCTTGTAAATACAGGCTTCTCCGAAGTCTGTATAAATCCATATGCTTTGATCATCTCATCAAAGCATATATTCCAACTCCGAGATGCTTGCACCAGTCCATAAATGAGAAGGAGCTTACACACTTTGTTAGCACCTTTAGGATCAACAAAACCTTATGGTTGCATCATATACAACTCTTCTTTAAGAAATCCATTAAGGAATGCAGTTTTGACATCCATTTGTCAGATTTCATTGTCATAAAATGCGATAATTGCTAACATGATTCGGACAGACTTAACCATCGCTATGGGTGAGAAAGTCTCATCGTAGTCAACTCCTTGAACTTGTCGAAAACCTTTTGCGACAAGTCGAGCTTTATAGACAGTAACATTACCATCAGCGTCAGTCTTCTTCTTGAAGATCCATTTATTCTCTATGGGTCGCCAATCATCGGGAAAATACACCAAAGTCCATACTTTGTTCTCATACATGGATCCTATCTCAGATTTCATGGCCTCAAGACATTTATCGGAATGTAGACTCATCATAGCTTCTTCATAGTTCGTAGGTTCGTCATGGTCAAGCACCATGACTTCCAGAATAGGATTACCATAACACTCTGGTGCGGATCGTGCTTTGGTTGACCTATGAGGTTCTGTAGTAACTTGATCTGAAGTTTCATGATCATTATCATTAGCTTCCTCTCTAGTTGGTGTAAGCATCACGGGAACGGATTTCTCGGATGAGCTACTTTCCAAATTGAGAGAAGGTATAATTACCTCATCAAGTTCTACTTTCCTCCCACTCACTTCTTTCGAGAGAAATTCCTTCTCTAGAAAGGTTCCATTCTTGGAAACAAAGATCTTGCCTTCGGATCTGTGGTAGAAGGTGTACCCAATTGTTTCCTTGGGGTATCCTATGAAGGTGCACTTCTCCGATTTGGGTTCGAGCTTATCAGGCTGAAGCCCTATGACATAAGCATCGTATCCCCAAACTTTAAGAAATGACAGCTTAGGTTTATTGCCAAACCACAGTTCATACAGTGTCATCTCACAGGATTTTGACGATGCCCTATTTAACGTGAATGCAGTTGTCTCTAATGCATAACCCCAAAACGATAGTGGTAAGTCGGTAAGAGACATCATAGATCGCACCATATCTAATAAAGTATGGTTACGATGTTCAGACACACCATTACACTATGGTGTTCCAGGTGGCATGAGTTGTTAAACTATTCCACATTGTTTTAAATGGAGGCCAAACTCGTAACTTAAATATTCACCTCCAAGATTAATCGTAGAAACTTTATTTTCTTGTTACGATGATTCTCCACCTCACTCTGAAATTCTTTGAACTTCTCAAATGTTTCAGACTTGTGTTTCATTAAGTAGATATACACGTATCTGCTCAAATCATCTGTGAAGGTCAGAAAATAACGATACCCGCCACGAGCCTCAACACTCATCGGACCGCATACATCCGTATGTATTATTTCCAATAAGTCATTAGCTCGTTCCATTGTTTCGGAGAATGGAGTTTTAGTCATCTTGCTCATGTGGCATGGTTCGCAAGTATCAAATGATTCATAATCAAGTGATTCAAAAAGTTCATCTCCATGGAGTTTCTTCATGCGATTTACACCAATATGACCTAAACGGCAGTGCCACAAATATGTTGCACTATCATTATCAACTTTGCATCTTTTGGCATCAATATTATTAATATGTGTATCACCACGATCGAGATTCAACAGAAATAGACCACTCTTCAAGGGTGCATGGCCATAAAAGATATTACTCATATAAATAGAACAACCATTATTCTCTGATTTAAATGAATAACCGCTCGCACTAAACAAGATCCAGATATAATGTTCATGCTCAATGCTGGTACCAAATAGCAATTATTCAGGTCTAAAACTAATCCCGGACGTAGATGTAGAGGTAGTGTGCCGACAGCGATCACATCAACCTTGGGACTAGTCCCGACGTGCATCATCACCTCGTCCTTAGTCAATCTTCGTTTAATCCGTAGTCCCTGTTTAAAGTTACAAATATGAGAAACCGAACCGGTATCAAATGCCAAGACACTACTACGAGAATTAGTAAGGTACACATCAATAACATGTATATAAAATATACCTTTGTTCACTTTGCCATCCTTCTTATCCGCCAATTACTTGGGTCAGTTCCACTTCTAGTGACCAGCCCCTTTGCAGTAGAAGCACTCAGTTTCAAGCTTGGGTCCAGCTTTGGGCTTCTTCCCAAGAGTGGCAACTTTCTTGCCATTCTTCTTGAAGTTCCCCTTCTTTCCCTTGCCTTTTCTTGAAACTAGTTGTCTTGTTAACCATCAACACTTGATGCTCCTTCTTGATTTCTACCTCCGCAGCTTTGAGCATTGTGAAGAGCTCGGGAATAGTATTTTCCATCCCTTGCATGTTATAGTTCATCGTAAAGCCTTTATAGCTTGGTGGCAGTGATTCGAGAACTCTATCAATAACACTATCATTTGGAAGATTAACTTCAAGCTAAGTTAAGTGATTATGATATCCAGACATTCTGAGTATGTGTTCACTGACAATACTATTCTCCTCCTTTTTACAGCTGAGCAAATCAACTAAACCATGTCCAATCATCACGTGAGATGGAGTAGTCATAAATGGTGAACATCTCTATGTTGATCATATCTACTACTCCCTCTGTCCCATAATGTAAGACGTTTTTTGACACTACACTAGTGTCAGAAAACGTCTTACATTATGGGATGGAGGGAGTATATGATTCACGTTCGACCTTTCGGTATCCAGTGTTCTGAGGCCATGTTTGTACATGCTAGTCTCGTTAAGTTTAACCCGAGTATTCCGCATGTGAAAAACTGGCTTGCACCCGTTGTATGTGAACATAGAACTTTTGCAACGGTGCATACTCGGGGAGAACACTTATACCTTGAAATTTAGTTAAGGGATCATCTTATAATGCTACCGCCATACTAAGCAAAATAAGATGCATAAATATAAACATCACATGCAATCAAAATATGTGACATGATATGGCCATCATCATCTTGTGCTTTTGATTTCCATCTCCAAAGAACGTCATGATCTCCATCGTCATTGGCTCGACACCTTGATCTCCATCGTAGCATCGTGGTCGTCTCGCCAACTATTGCTGTTACAACTATTGCTACCTGTCGCTGTCAAAACCGGCATATCTCGGGTAGGGGGCCCAAGCTGTGCGTCTAAGGATCAATGGTAACAATGGACAAAGGGACACAATGTTTACCTAGGTTCGGGCCCGCTTAAAGGAGGTAAAACCCTATGTCATCCTTGATTGTATTCGATGATTATAGGAGTTACAAGATTTTATCTACCCTAAGATTGTAATGGCTAAACCCTAATTGTCTAGCCTATGAATATTATGGTTGCCTCTATGGACTAAACTCTATGGTTTATATAGACACCGAAGGGGCCTAGGGTTGTATAGAGTCGGTTCACGGGAAAGGAAAACATGTCTGGACACCAATCTTGATGTACACACATATAGGAGTCCTACCCGGACACACGGGGTGGTCTTCTGTCTTTATCTTCACGGCCCATCTGTCTGGCCCATATTGAATAGGCCATATGCCCGAGGACCCCTTAGTCCAGGACTCCCTTAGTCGCCCCTGAACCAGTCTTCAATGACGATGTGTTCAACATGCGGATTGTTTTTGGCATTGCGAGGCGGGTTCCTTAAGTTGAATATCGTACGTCAGCTTCCCTTATAAAAGAATTGTGTCTGCTCTGAATAATGTCCTTTACTGACAACTTTTTTCATCGAAGGGTCACACTTGACTCTTCAGTATTTTGAATCATTTTCAAACCTCCCATTTTGTGTTTCGAGGTCGAGCCTTTACTGGCATGTCTTGTCAAAACAGAGATCGTGCCCACTTATTACGGGATTCTAATCAATGGGATTTGGGTAACCCAACCGCTCCTTGCGCACGATCTCATTTGGAATAGGCGAGGTTTATGGCTTACGAGGGGGACGATTGGCATTTTCACCGCCTATAAGAGGGAAAAGATTCCTCCTTTCTTCCCCACGCCTTCCACTAGCCTCTGTCTTCCAAACTTCCAAGCTCCAGCGCCCAAAAAAGCCCCCATCTTCCCCACCGCCACCATCCTCACCAGCCATGGCCGGGTCTGGCTCCAAAGGCAAGTGGGAGGCCTCCTCCGTCACTAAGAAAGACGTGAAGGATATCTGGAGCGCGGGACATCTGTCTGAGGACATTGCACAAAGGCTCCCCGACAAGGACCAAGTCATCCCCACTCCGGGGCCCAGTGAGAGGGTTGTGTTCCTTCCCAATTTCCTTAGGGGGCTAGGGTTTACCCTTCTGACGCCCTCGATTCAATCATACACTAATCATACATGCAAATGTGTACGATCAAGATCAAGGACTCACGGGAAGATATCACAACACAACTCTAGACACAAATTAAAATAATACAAGCTTTATGTTACAAGCTAGGAAGCTTTATGTTACAAGCTAGGGGCCTCGAGGGCTCGAATGCATAAGCTCGAATACACAAGAGTCAGCGGAAGCAACATTATCTGAGTACAGACATGAGTTAAACAAGTTTGCCTTAAGAAGGCTAGCACAAAAGCAACATCGATCGAAAAGGCAAGGCCTCCTGCCTGGGAGCCTCCTAACTACTCCTGGTCATCGGCGGTCTCCACGTAGTAGTAGGCATCGGCGGTGGCATCTGGCTCCTGGGCTTCGACATCTGGTTGCACCAACCGGAAAGAAGAAGAAATGGGGAAAAGGGGGAGCAAAGCAACCGTGAGTACTCATCCAAAGTACTCGCAAGCAACGATCTACACTACATATGCATCGGTGTCAATGAAATGGGTAGTATATGTGGACTGAACTGCAGAATGCCAGAAGAGAAGGGGAAAGCCTAGCCTATCAAAGATTAGCATCTTCAAGCAGCTCCAAGCATCTTGCAGCATCACAAAAGGTAAGAGTAGCATAAAGTAAAGTAGTAGTAGTGTTGTCAACCTCGGCTAGAGATCCTTTCTCGACTCCCTGCAAGAAAGCAATCCCAGAGCCATACTATCCAATTGTCATCACAATCCAATTCTCATCACCATCCAATTCTCATCACAAGTATCCAGTTCTAGTTGTATCGATCGGGATACAACTCCGATTGTCCGTTACCATAGGACAGGCTATCGATAGATGTTTTCTTCCCTGTAGGGGTGCACCAACTTACCCACCATGCTCGATTAACTCTGGCCGGACACACTTTCTTGGGTCATGCCCGGCCTCAGCCAAACAATACGCTGCAACCGGACCTAGGTTTAATAGAGAGGTTAGCACGCCGGACTAAACCTATGCCCCCAGGGGTCATGGGCCATCGCCGCGGGAACTCCTGCATGTTGCGAACGCGGCCGGTGACCAGACCTAGCTACCTCCTTCAAAAAGGCAGGTGCTTACTAGTCCAACCCGGCGCGCACCGCTCAGTCCCTAACGTCTATTAAACTTTGGTTGATGCATACGACGTAGAACGCCCATACTATACCCACGTGATGGTTAGTGCTATTAGGCCAGAGGCCCCTCGGATCAAATATCCAAATCGTAGTGGATTGGGAACGCATGGAAACAAGCAGAGACCCACGAAATATGTGACCCCGTTGCCCCATCTCGAGGACTTGCGGCAAGGGCTAGGAATGCCTGGCCACGCCCTATAATTATCTCGCGGGCACCCTCCAGGTCAACCCAACTCCTCATCCCTCGCAAATATGATCGCGCGGGTACCCCTCAGGGCCGACCCATCTTTAGTAACAGGGTTTCGTGTAAAGTCATAGTAACCATAGTAACCGTTTGTCTAACACCAAGGGAAAAACCTAAGGAATCACCCTAGACGGATTCCACTCGATGTAATCATCAAGGTGAACATAAGAGGATCCACCCTCGAGGTTCACACTTGAGGGGTTGCATGACAGAGTCGTATCAGAAGTGGTTAAAGCAGAATCACCCTCGATGACCACGACTGAATAGCTACACTACAGGGTTATCATCAGAAGTGTTGATGAGGTCTCACCCTCGGCACTCGATAGTATCCCAATAGTGTCGAGCAACTAAGGGGAAAGTGATGTGCGGTGTCAGGGCTTGGTCTTTGATCCCGTTGATTGGGTCTTCAATGATGAAGTAGGGGCAACAAGGACAAGGTGGGGGTCACTAATGGATCACTAACCAACTTATACTAAGCAGTTTAGGATAAGCAGGTAAGATACAAAAGCAGATACAAAAAGCAGGCTATGCATCAAAATAGGAGCAAACAATTACAGTAGCAAAATCTAATGCAAGCATGCGAGAATGGAATGGGTGATATTGGGATGACCAAAGGGGGGCTTGCCTGGTTGCTCTGCAAGGAGGGGTCGTCGTTGACGTAGTCGATCACAGGGGCATCATCGGTCTTGGGGTCTACCAGAGAGAAGAGGGGAAGAAACAGTAAATATAAAGCAAACATAGCATCACAAAGCATAACGTGGCAATATGTTGTGCCGGGTGTGACCTAACGTATGGCTACACGATATAGGTGAAGGGGGAAATCAACCGGGAATGTTTTCCCGGTTCCGGACTTGTGTCAGACAGATGACCGGAGGGGAATGTTCCATGTCCAGATAGTTAGAGGCATCTGATAGGTATGTGTTTAGCGTATTCCTGTTTCCTGGATTTTTCTGAGCAACTTTCATATATAAAACTTTTTCATCCGAGCTACGGTTTATGATCTATGATTTTCTAAAGTTTAAAGGTTTTTTGAAATTATTTAAATTAACAGAATTAACAGAAGAGGAATATGATGTCAGCATGACAAGATGACGTCAGGAGTCAACAGTCACTCTGACCAGGTCAAACCTGACCAGTGGGTCCCACATGTCAGCGACTGTGGCACTAACAGTGGATTAAAATGACTAACGATACTAGTTAGGGGTGTGGGCCCCATTAGTCAGTGACTATTTAGTTTAACTAATTATTTTTATTAACAAAAACATTTAATTAGCCTAATTAATAGAGGGGGCCCACATTTCACGCACAGTAACTCCGTTGACAAGAGTCAACGTGGTCAACTGGGGCGCCGGGGCCCCCTGGTAGCCTCACTGGGGTGGCCCCCATAGGGCCACGTTGGTGCCAGGTCAGCACAGCGGCCGGAGCATCGCCATCGAGCCTACCCGCAGCGGTGTGTCGCTGGAGTTGGCCGGAAAACACATACGGGGCACGGAAAGAGGTGCTGCTAGGCGCTTTCGAATGGCCACTCGTCCGCGCGTCGAGTGGTGGTGGTGGCATCGCCGGACCTGGCCGGAAACGTCGCCGGCGACGAGGTCAGCAGCGGAGCAGCTTCGGGCGAGCATAGGATCAGGGTCGCGGGGTGCTAGCTGGCTGGCTGAGGGGCTCACTGGCCTCCTGAGAGGGCCAGGAGCATGTGGGGATCACCAGTGCGGGCAGAGAAGCACTGGGTTCATGAGCCCGATGGCCATAGAGGACAACGGACCTCGGCTACGCTGTGAGCTAGCTGCAGTGGAGGCGGAGACGCGCGAGGAGAGGGAAAAGGGGCCGAAGGTCACCTTGGGGGCACACGATGGCCCGTTGGGTGACTAGGAGTAGCGGTGGCGTGGATTCAGAGCGGCGGCGTTTGTAGGATCCGAGGGTGAAGGCGAGGTCATGGTGGTGCTGCTGGGCCGCCCCGGTCCACGTGGCTCGGCGGGTGTCGGATTTCAGGTTCTGGCAGACCCATAAGGTTCAAACTCTGGGGTGCGCGCGGAGATCACTCCCCAGAACTCACGTCTCGTCACCTCGCAAAGGATCTATGCTACACCAAGAACAACACAAGGGACGCAAGGTTTATACTAGTTCGGGCCACCATTGTGGTGTAATGCCCTACTCTAGTTTGTGGTGTGGTGGATTAGCTGCGGGGCTGATGATGAACAATAAAAAGGAAGAACTGCCTCGCGAGGGGAGGAGTTCTTGTGGAGGTGATGCCTCTTGGGAAGGATTGAATCCGGATCCCTTTCTACTGTGGTGGCTAGCTCTATTTATAGAGTGAGGCCCTGGTCCTCTTCCCAAATATTGAGCGGGAAGGGCGCCAACAATTGGCCATTTTGAAGGGGAACATCTAGTACACTTATCCTGACTAAAGTTGGTCCTCGCCTGCCAAAGACTCTGATGATGACGCTGGCTTGGGCTCCACGATGACCTCCATCCTACCGCCCTGCTGGTCTTGGTCTTGTTGCAACGAAATGGTTCCCTTTACTTGATACCCTTGCCCGCGCTTGCCCCCTTTGAACCAAAGAGGAAACAAGGACTCTGTGCAGGCCGACGCCCGCCTGGCTTCGGTCGTCATGGCTTGCGTCATGGGCACCTCGTGAGGTACCCCGCCTTGATCTCTCTGCCTCCTGGCGAGCCGGCCTGACGAGGCTGCTCCTGGAGAAGCTTCCCATCGTCTGCCCCGCGAGGCTTGGCCCCTCGCGAGGGTCTTGAGCTTGTGTTGATGAAGATGGGCCGTACTGGGCCACTCCTTGAGCCACGTCACAGGCCGTAGGCAGGCAAGTCTGGGTACCGCCGTTCCCAGAACGCCAACAGTAGCCCCCGGGCCCAAGGCGCTCCCGGACTTGGCTTAGCAGAGAAGCGAAGGGGCAAGTGCGAAGCGCCACGGGCCCCAATAGCCTAAGGCCTTGGGCGCCGCGTGGCAGTTGATTGGACGCGGGCGTCCCTGTTTCCCCATGCCCCTTATTTTGCGCCTGGCTAGGCGGACCAGTGGTTGAACACAGTCATCCCTCTTTTCGCCGTTCGCGCATCTCCTGCTCTTCCTCCCCTTGATCTCCAACCTCTGCTTCCAATCCAATGTCGAACTCTCCCCTTCCTGTCGCCATGGCGCCAACGAAGAAGGAGAAGAGGAAGAAGCCCGCGCCTTCGCCCTGCTCACCGTCGTCGGCTGCTCCTGCCGTCGATCAGTCGATCATACTCAATCTAGAAGCCCTGGATAAGGTTAGCTCTACCCTTGCCACCATCTTCAACGAGTGCGGGAGGATGACGGTCTGGCCCGCATCTCACTTCTCCATTGACAGAGTAGTCACCGAGGTCCGGTTCTTCGCCGATGCCCTATGGGCGGGACTGGTTGAGGTCGATCTTGCATTCTTCCTTGGGGGACGAACCAGCTCTGGAGCAGGCTTCTGGCGGGGCGTGCCCGGCCTTCGCGAGGGCGCCAGCCCCCAGCCCCCTGCCCAGAGGGGGCATGTCGGTCCGCGGCCCTCCGCATGCGCCAGGGGCGGAGGACTACGCGGAAGACATGCTCGGGCGCGCTCAGGAGCATCGCGCCCTTCGCCAAGAGTTTCTCCAGAGGGCGGCTGATGCAGTGAGCCAGCTCGGCGTGGAGCTTGCCGACGAGGACGCGCGTCTTGAGGCCGAAGGCCTGCGCCTTGCTGAGGAAAGGCGCAAGCTGAAGGTAGCCGTCGCCCTTGCACATCATTAGCGAGATCTTGACAATGCGATGGCCGAAGCGTCGCTGGTGGCTTCGCGGGAGGCCTGCTCCCAGGCCGTCGAGGAGGCACGGGAGGCAGACCAACGGCGCAAGGCCGTAGAGGAACGTGCATGGGAGCTCCACGCATGGAGCAACTCCCTAGAGCAGCAAGTGGAGCTGCGTCAGGCGGCTCTTGTGTCGCTGAAGGGGGCCTCCATCGACCAGACGGAGCTCCAGAGACGTGAGGAGGCGCTGGCGCTGGAGCCCGCCGAGCGCACCCTTGATCTCGAACGGTTGGAGACGAGGGAGCACCTGGTGGCACTGGCGGAGGATGATGTCACCGCGCGGGAAGCCCGAGTCCAAGAGGAGGTTGACCGTCGTGTGGCGGAGGCTCGCTCGAATCTTGAGCGCGAGTACGGAGAAAGGCTGGAGCTGATTAGGGTCGAAGCGGAGGGCAGGACCGCCGCCATTAAGGCCAAGCTGTATGAAGTGGCGCGGCGTGCGAATGCTTCCGGGGCTGCCCTTGGCGCTGCACAAGTGGAGCTGGCTTCCTCCCGCGCCGAGGTGCTCCTTCTTCATCAGAGGGTTGATGAAGCTGAGGCCGTTTTGCGGCGGAACGAAGACGAGATACGTGAGTGGCAGACCCTGGAGCACATGCATGGACCCATGCTTCGCGAGCTCCGGGAAAGGGCTAACACGGCCTTGGGCAACATCTGTGAGGCGGCCGTTGAGGAGCCCCATGTGGTTAACAATGCCGGTAACCTTTGGTTCTTCACTGATGTGGTGACGCAGCTGGAGACTCGGTCGGGCTGGGCCGACAGGTTGGTGGAAGAGAGGAGCCGTGTCCTGCTTGGACATGCTTTTTCTTGTGTCTTCAGTCATCTTCAGAACATGGACCCCCACTTTGACTTCAACGCCGCCATCGCACCGGTACCCGTGGTCATCCGGGGCGACCTGGCGCATTGGGTGGAAGACAACATGGACACCCTTGTTAGGGCCTACACCACCGATGGCGACGGCGTGGTCGTGGCTGCCGATGAGGGCGGTGTGGTGAATGATCCGGATGCTGATGACAGCGACGTAGAGGGCGATGGCGAGGCCAGCGATGCCAATGATGATTCCGGAGGTGCCCCTGAAGATGCATTGGGAGATTTATCTGATTGATTGCACGTTATTCCTGCTGTTTACCCTGCGCAAAGAGAGTTCGGGCTTGGCCTTGAAGGTCGTAAGAGCATTTTGGGAGGGGGAGCCCCTCGTGTAGAAACTTGCAGTTAGTGTATTTGTAGACATGATGCCGTACGCACGCTTATGCCGAGCAATTGGCCTTGTGATGGGTTAGCTAACTTGTTTACCTTCGATCCGCATGGGTCCTGAGTGAGTCTGCGGGGGGATGCAGTGTCCCGAGTGCCTCCTGAGTGAATCCACTAATCCTGTGATGAGAACCTCCTGAGAGGAAGTAGTGATGGCAGTCCAGGCTGCGCACATGCCTGGCCCGGCCCGACTCACGTGGGGCTCGGAAGGGGAGGCAACTGATGCTAGCTTTGGACGCAAAGCCGAAACCAGAACGCTAGAGATTGCTCGAACGAGACTAAACACCCCTTCCCCGAACATACGCAAGTTTCAAGCTCAAATCCAACTTAAATTCAAACCAGGGAAATTGACAACCAAGAGAAAGGCAAAAAAGCAAAAAGGCTGCGTCCGGCACCGAGTCTACTCTTCGACGTCTTCTCACCAGCGCGGAGCTAAGTGCTGCCACTGGGCATGGGCGGGAGCCCCCGAGGCCCGAGGGCGGCTCTCCGGAGACTCCGGGGCGTGTACAGCCCCACTTATTATTACGTGAGAGTGTCACGGGGTGGCGAGCTTCACAGGCACTGTGCCTTCTTCACAGGTACCGGCCTTGCTTCATATCGCCAGACGAGGGCCCCACCTAGCGCCACACTCTATTGCCATCGACGACGGCCGGAGACCGAGGACGCCGCCGATGGGATAGAGTGGTCGCCAGCAGTTCCCCCGACGACCACGGATCCTCTGCCAAGGGCAGGCCCTCGGGCACCTCCCCGGCAGAGGGCCTACCTCCTGAGGACGCCTTGCTCCGAGTGCCACGAGGTGAGGCCGGATCTCGGCCCCTCTCCTGCAGCCCCCGGTGCCCTCCTCCTGAGGGGTAGGAAGCTGCTGGATTGGGGCAGCCATCTGCCGCAGCGACCTGTACCTCTTGTGACCCATGGTTAGCGTAAGCTTGCTCCTGAGGAATTAGCGGTACCTGATAGTCGCTGCCTCCAGCACGGTCGATGAGGCTCTCCTGGGGCTCTTGAAAGAGCTCAGCTTCCGGCGTCTCTTCCCCCCAGCCTGGGCCAAGGAACGAGCCATGGTCTTCTTCCAGTGCGCGCCCTTGATCCACCATGTGGGGCACATACGCTTCCGGGGCCGCTACCCCGAACGCCTCGTTGTAGTGCCCCGCGTGCCACGCAGTCCTGCTCGAGGTGCCAACTTGGAGGTGGTAGCGTGGCGGCCCACCGGGACCATGGGCTGCAGTGAATGCCCCCTCGCTGGTCGGAGGTGGAGCCGGCACTGTTGGCAGCCCGACGCTGATGGCCAGGTTGGCGTCGGGGAGGCCTTGGAATCAGCTCGGAGCTGCGCGGGCGCGTACGGGGCCTCTGTGTGGTCCGCCCTGGACCTGAGGTGGCAGCCAGGCGCAGAAGGGGTGAGCCCTCGAGGCGGCGGAGCCCAGGAGCTCTGCCACCCGTTCTAGTAGCACGTCGTGGCCGCCCTCCAGCAGCCTGCATCGTAGTAGTTCTCGGGCCACCGTGAGCACGGCCCTAGAGTTCCCCTGCTCCCGTCGGGTGTACGGCACTGTGGCTGCGGCGTAGCTTGAGGCCCTTGCTGCCAACCGCACCTGCCACGACGTGAGAGCTGGTGACGCATGGCCGTGTCGCCTGCGGCCCGCAGCACCCTGGGGACCGCAGGCTGCCTAGGGCATAAGGTTGAGGTTGCCCTGGGCGGGCGGCTCGCTGCGGGCAGGCTAGGCCACCCAGGGATCGGGGTTGCCCGTTGGGTCACCGGACATGATGATGACGACGCGACGGAATGCGAGGCGGTGGAAGAAATATTCCGGTGCACCCCTACCTGGCGTGCCAAATGTCGAATTTCGGGTTCCGGCAGACCCTTAAGGTTCAAACTCTGGGGTGCACGCGGAGATCACTCCCCCTACCTACTCATGTCTCGTCGCCTCGCAAAGGATCTAGGATACACCAAGAATAACACAAGGGACACAAGGTTTATACTAGTTCGGGCCACGATTGTGGTGTAATACCCAACTCTAGTTTGTGGTGTGGTGGATTGCCTCAGGGGCGGATGATGAACAATACAAAGGAAGAACTGCCTCGCGAGGGGAGGAGTTCTTGTGGAGGTGATGCCTCTTGGGAAGGAATGAATCCGGATCCCTTTCTACTGTGGTGGCTAGCTCTATTTATAGAGCGAGGCCCTGGTCCTCTTCCCAAATATTGAGCGGGAATGGCACCAACAATTGGCCATTTTGAAGGGGAACATCTAGTACACTTATCCTGACTAAAGTTGGTCCTCGCCTCCCAAAGACTCTGATGATGACGCCGGCTTGGGCTCCACGATGACCTCCATCCTGCCATCCTGCTGGTCTTGGTCTTATTGCACCGAAATGGTTGCCTTTACTTGATACCCTTACCTGCGCTTGCCCCCTTTGCACCAAAGAGGAAACAAGGACTCTGTGCAGGCCGGCGCCCGCCTGGCTTCGGTCGTCATGGCTTGCATCATGGGCACCTCGTGAGGTACCCCGCCTTGATCTATCCGCCTCCTCGCGAGCCGGCCTGACGAGGCTGCTCCTGGAGAAGCTTCCTGTCGTCCGCCCCGCGAAGCTGCTCCTGGAGAAGCTTCCTGTCGTCCGCCCCGCGAGGCTTGGCCCCTCGCGAGGGTCTTGAGCTTGTGTTGATGAAGATGGGCCGTACTGGGCCACTCCTTGAGCGACGCCGTAGGCCGCAGGCAGGCAAGTCTGGGTACCCCTGTTCCCAGAACGCCGACAGCGGGGAGGAAGAGGAGGTCGAGGCAGAGCCTAGGGGCATGTCGGTGAGGCGAAGGCTGGCCGGTGGCCGTGGTGGAGTGCGGTAAGCGGCAATGAAGAGGCGCGGCCGAGGCAGATTTGGAGGAGAGAGAGTGCAGGTGGAGAGGGCCAGGGAGGGGGAGAGAGCATGTGTGGGGAGTGGGAGAAGACTGAGGCATCGAGGGGGATCCTTATCCCTTGCCGACGACGTGGTAGTACGGGATGGCGCGCCCAGTCCGGCGGGGACGCGCCCCGGTCGGAGGAGCAGTGAGGAGGACGACCCGGGGGGCGTGGGTTGGGCCGGCTGGTGGATGTGGGCAGAGGCTCAAAGGGGACAGGGGTGTTCTCCCTCTCTTTTTTCTCCTTCTTTGCTTTGTGTTTTTTGATATAATAAACTAAGGTGGGTAAGAAAATATTGGGCATGCTATTTACTTAGGAAAAGTATGGGAAGTACCCCTTTTATTCCCTGGTGATGTTAGATAGTGCCACAAATATTTTGGAGACCACATGAATTCATTTGGTATTTTTCATAAATACGATAGCATTTAAAAATGTTGAATTGGTGCTGTTATAATTGCTAATGCTCATCTTTGCACAAAAGTGATGTTGTTTTCCTTAACAAATAATTGTTATGGAATTTTTGACAAATGATGAGCATTTTTCCAGCAACTTTTGAGGAACTTCAAACTTCACTTGAATTTGAAATCACTGGAATTTCAAATGGGATATTGAACAAAGGTGATTAAGCATTGTTTGAAAAATGATTAGCTTAATCACCAAGGGTTACTGTAGCATGACACTCAAATCACCTCCACTAAAAGAAATCTCGTCCCGAGATTTAAGTGGGGAATTAAGGAGTAATTTCGGGAGAATTGACCCTTATAGGGTTGATTATCTGCTTAACTATTCAGGGAATGTGGCCGAAGTATCTCTTGAGTTGAAACTTAAGAAATCATCGAGAGCAAAATATGAAGGTACAATAAGAAGTTTCAAGCAAATGGACAAACGATCGATAGCTGAACAGAGTGTCAGAAGGGGTTTAGAGCATCGGGAATAGATCATCTCTCGGAGGGTGGCTCATGATAACACACAAAGCCAAGAGCATAAGATACTTCGGCATCAAGGTTGTATACGAGAGTCAAGATTAGATCCTGTGGAACTGTGGGTTATGGGCCCACAATGTGGGTAATAAGTTGGAAGGCATTGACATCTTCCACAGTCATGATAACAAGGCATGTCAGAGAATAACCTATTACTTATGTTGGCAACAATGTTGGTACCAAGGGCGAGGGACGAAGAGAACCATTTTCCTGCTCGTTGAACGAGGCGGACCAATAAGCAAAGTTCTCGTCCATCGGTGGTTACCGGAATGTCAACAGCAATAATAACAAGGTCTTACTGACAAATTGTACACCGAGGTGTTTTCATAAGCAGGGAACTATTACTGCTTAGATCTCATAAATTACAAGGAAGGTTAAACAAAACAATGGAAAAGAAAAGGTGATTATACCCGAGTATCAAGAGTATATCTTTCCCATCCATGACAGGACAGCAAGTAGATAACCAATTAGGTAAAGGGGCGAGGGAATTCATGATGTTACCCATACAACGATGTTTGGATAAAAGATCAAGAAAAATTTAGCATTATGCTTCCAATGTTCTTGTTGATGTTTAAGTACCACAATCATGCTTCGAGGTAACATTAACATGGTGTTTCAAGCAAGGTTGAATCTGAAGGTCACAAGAAGTACAAAGGAACAATTCCAAGGATGTCAAGGAATGTAAGATATAACCAAAACATGACCAAGTCTGTATTGGCAGGAAGTCAAGGATGGTGTCGATGACAACACAAATCATTAAGGGGTAAGGATGGTATTTCTCCTCAAGAATTCGATTGATATTTTAGAACAAGGCAGTATATTGATGGTGATCGCGACAAATTTTATCGAGAGGCTCTATGAAGATGCCATCGAGCAGAAAAGACATCAAGCAAAAGGAAAGATGAAGTGAAGGCTATTGGAACCACGGATACGACACAAGCTCGGATTCAAGCTTCTTGTTCAAGGTGGAATGATAAGATGAGGAAGATCGATGTAAGCTTCCATTATCGTCAAAAAGTTGTGCTCCGGGAATAAGGACCAAGCAGCACAGTTAAAATTTACCACGATAATGATATAGCCGGTCGGGCTAGGACTAACTTGAAGGATTATTAAACTTCTAAGCAATGAAGATTACTTAGAGTTATAGAATCGAAGTACGGAAACGGTTCACTTATCGGCATTCTTGAGTGACTAATAAGTGAGATCCCGAGGGGAAATCTGAATTCTGTGAGAAGCAACACTAGATGAATACTCATAGGAAGCAACATGGTCCTTTGATATCCTCGAGATACCGGAGGGTAATACTCAAAGGAAGATCAAAATAGAGGTTGCGTAGATGTATTGATCTACAGAAGGCACGTACTTTAACTTGTCCGAGAAATGGGATCAAAGGGGAACACTCATGGTCAGAACCACGGTTGCAAAGGACCAAACATAGATACCAGATGAACTTATAACAAGGGGATTATTATTATCACAAGAAGCTTCTATGATAAGTGCCACACCGGGTCCATGGGCATGAACACAAAGTTCAAGGTTGACTCCCACTTCTTTAATGCATAACCTTTCATTCACTTCTCGTTTTTCAAAGAAATTGTAGTGTAGAGGATTTATCTGGCGAATTACCAAAAGAGTAAGACTCGTGAGAACACTCGGGTTCACATGGATTATGGAAGGCACAAGTTCAACCCATCGGGGCATTTTTACGAATCTATACAACCATCAACCAAGCAAAAGATACGAGTTCAAAAGTAGAGTACCGGAGTCAAAGCAGATGATATAATTTACCGAAGGTATTATCTATCAGGGAAAAACTCGCAAGACTTTGGATGTGAAGGACATTGTCGGATAACAACCCAGCAACGGATCTAGTGATTCACGACAGAGTTGATGTGAGTATCGGTAATCAATCAGATGAACAAGGGGATGTAAAGGCATCGGCTTATAGAAACATCTGAATGATTCGATGCTTGAGTACAAAGGAATTATGATTTCAAGACGAAGGTTCAGAAGCAAAGGCTCTGATCAAAAGATGAGTAAGTTGAATAGACTTAGAGGTGTACCCGATCAAATCTGGATCGAGCAAGAACCAACTCATATCTGGAAGGATGTATGAGCCAGAAAGAAAATTTCCAAAGATTAATTGATGATTGCGAGTATTCACACACACGCTGAATCCATAGGAACAGAATGACAATCACAAAGAATTCTAAAGAATATTGCTATACATATGGAATTAATCCTAATGCAAGCAGGCAAGGATAATCAAGAGCAATAGGTTGCAGTGGAATTTGAAAGATCAGATAGCTTTTCAGGTATTTTGGAAAGCAAATGAACAGCTGGGGATGAATGAACCCCGGTTAAGTGAATTATCCGTAGTTCGAAAAGAAGCTGCAAAGCAGAAGGCACAAAGGATTCTCGGAACAACGGAGAGTACTAGTGGTATCTTGGGATGAAGGTACAAGAGGCAAGGATGTTATTCAGGGGGATTATCGGTGGTCAGGAACTGCAAGGTAGTTGGCACAGGGTCTCGAGAAACATCGAGGAGTATCCGCAGAATCTTCTGGCCAAGCAAGCAAGGGCTCTCCGGGAGGAAGTGGGTATGACAACCTAATGTCAGAGTTAGTAAAATGTTTAACCTGAATAGACGAGAGATCAGAGTCCCAGAGTATAGACGAGGAATAAAAGATCCTAGTACCACCCAATGGCAACGCAGGCCCGTAAGCCACACAACCATGTTAGTAAAAGTTTTTGTAGTGACTAGACTCGACTTCGGCCAAGGAGTTGGAAAGGGAACTACCTACAGGTAGTCGGCTCTGATACCAACTTGTGACGCCCTTGCATCAATCGTACACTAATCATACACACAAATGTGTACGATCAAGATCAAGGACTCACGGGAAGATATCACAACACAACTCTAGGCACAAATTAAAATAATACAGGCTTTATATTACAAGCCAGGGGCCTCGAGGGCTCGAATACACAAGCTCGAATACACAAGAGTCAGTGGAAGCAACATTATCTGAGTACAGACATGAGTTAAACAAGTTTGCCTTAAGAAGGCTAGCACAAAAGCAACATCGCTTGAAAAGGCAAGGCCTCCTGCCTGGGAGCCTCCTAAATACTCCTGGTCGTCGGAGGTCTCCATGTAGTAGTAGGCATCGACGGTGGTATCTGGCTCCTGGGCTCCGACATCTGCTTGCACCAACCGGAAAGAAGAAGAAAGGGGGAAAAGGGGGAGCAAACCAACCGTGCATACTCATCCAAAGTACTCGCAAGCAAGGATCTACACTACATATGCATCGGTGTCAATGAAATGGGTAGTATATGTGGACTGAACTGCAGAATGCCAGAAGAGAAGGGGAAAGCCTAGCCTATCGAAGACTAGCATCCTCAAGCAGCTCCAAGCATCTTGAAGCATCAGAAAAGGTAAGAGTAGCATAAAGTAGAGTCGTAGTAGTGTTATCAACCTCGTCCAGAGATCCTTTCTCGACTCCCTGCAAGAAAGCAATCCCAGAGCCATACTATCCAATTGTCATCACAATCCAATTCTCATCACCATCCAATTCTCATCACAAGTATCCAGTTCTAGTTGTATCAATCGGGATACAACTCCGAGTGTCCGTTACCGTAGGACAGGCTATCGATAGATGTTTTCTTCCCTGCAGGGGTGCACCAACATACCCACCACACTCGACTAACTCTGGCTGGACACACTTTCCAGGGTCATGCCCGGCCTCGGTCAAACAATACGCTGCAACCCAACCTAGGCCTAATGGAGAGGTCAGCACGACAAACTAAACCTATGCCCCAGGGGTCATGGGCCATCACCCCAGGAACTCCTGCACGTTGCGCACACGACCGGTAAGTAGACCTAGCTACCTCCTTCAAAAAGGTAGGTGCTTACCATTCCAACCCGGTGCGCGCCGCTCAGTCGCTGACGTATATTAAACTTCGGCTGATGCATACGATGCAGAACGCCCATACTATGCCCACGTGATCTTTAGTGCTATCAGGCCAGAGGCCCCTCGGATCAAATATCCAAATCTTAGTGGATTAGGAACGTGAGGTAAGAAGCAGAGACTCGCAAAATATGTGACCCCGTTGCCCCGTCTCGAGGACTTGCGGCAAGGGCTAGGAATGCCCGGCCACGCCTCGTAATTATCTCGTGGTCACCCTCCAGGTCAACCCGACTCCTCATCACTCGCAAATATGCTCGTGCGGGTACCCCTCAGGGCCAACCCGTCTTTAGTAACAGGGTTCAGTGTAAAGTCATAGTAACCATAGTAACCATGTGTCTAACACCAAGGGGAAAACCTGAGGAAGCACCCTTGACGGATTCCACTCAATGTAATCATCAAGGTGAACATAATAGGATCCACCCTTGAGGTTCACACTTGAGGGGTTGCATGACAAAGTCGTATCGGAAGTGGTTAAAGCGGAATCACCCTCGATGACTGGGGAGTCCTAGATTCGGGGGTGTCCGGATGACCGGACTATGACCTTTGGCCGGACTCCTGGACTATGAAGATACAAGATTGAAGAGTTTGTCCCGTGTCTGGATGGTAAAACGATTCGAATAAAGGCTTGGCCGTAGCGTGATGTCACGTTGCAGAATACGTCAGCAGATTAGATTTGTACAAATATTATTCTCTCTACGATGGTATGTGGAACTTATTTTGCAGAGCCGGACACTATCCTTGTGTTCACAATCTTCTATGAAGTATTCGAAGGAGGAACCCGCCTTGCAATGCCGAAGACAATCTGCACGCCGGACTCGTCGTCATTGAAGCCTGGTTCAAGGGCTACCGAGGGAGTCCTGGATTAGGGAGTTTCCGGATGACCGGACTATGACCTTTGGCTGGACTCCTGGACTATGAAGATACAAGATTGAAGACTTCGTCCCGTGTCCGGATGGGACTTTCCTTGGCGTGGAAGGCAAGCTTGGCGATACGGATATGTAGATCTCCTCCCATTGTAACCGACTCTGTGTAACCCTAGCCCTCTCTGGTGTCTATATAAACCGGAGGGTTTTAGTCCGTAGGACGAACAACAATCATACCATAGGCTAGCTTCTAGGGTTTAGCCTCTCTGATCTCGTGGTAGATCTACTTTTGTACTACCCATATCATCAATATTAATCAAGCAGGAGTAGGGTTTTACCTCCATCGAGAGGGCCCGAACCTGGGTAAAAACATCGTGTCCCTTGTCTCCTGTTACCATCCGCCTAGACGCACAGTTCGGGACTCCCTACCTGAGATCCGCCGGTTTTGACACCGACATTGGTGCTTTCATTGAGAGTTCCTCTGTGTCATAAATTTTAGGCCCGATGGCTCCTCCGATCATCAACAACGATGCGGTCTAGGGTGAGAATTTTCTCCCCGGACAGATCTTTGTATTCGGCGGCTTTGCACTGCGGGCCAATTCGCTTGGCCATCTGGAGCAGATCGAAAGCTACGCCCCTGGCCATCAGGTCAGGTTTGGAAGTTTGAACTACATGGCTGATATATGTGGAGACTGGATCTTCGACGGGTTCGAGCCGCAGCCGAGTGCGCCGCACTGTCACGATGGGCATGATCTAGCTCTGCCGCCAGACAGTGCCTAGGAGGCCGCACCGGTGTCCGCTCTGACCCTTACCTCGGAGCCGACTGCGCCAATCGAGGACGGGTGTCTGGACACCGCCTCGGGGGCTGCAATCTCTACGGCGATCGAGCTGAACACCAGCCTTGTCCTTTGTGAAGCTCGTGACTCCAAGGTGTCGGACTCCTTTCTGGACTCCGAACCTTCCGTGCCCCTGCCGGTCGAACCCGATTGGGTGCCGATCATGGAGTTCGCCGCCACGGACATCTTTCAGCACTCGCCCTTCGGTGACATTCTGAATTCACTAAAGTCTCTCTCTTTATCAGGAGAGCCCTGGACGGACTATGGTCAGCAAGGTTGGGATGCGGACGACGAAGAAATTCAAAGCCCACCCACCACCCACTTCGTAGACACTGTCAATGATTTAACCGACATGCTCAACTACGACTTTGAAGACATCGACGGTATGGACGCTAATGCAGGAGATATACAAGAACCAGCGCCTATAGGGCACTGGAAAGCCACCTCGGCATACGACATATACATGGTGGACACCCCAAAAGAAGGGAATGGAGATGGAACAACGGAGGATGATCCCTCCAAGAAGCAGCCTAAGCGTCGGCGTCAGCGGCGCTGCTCTAAATCCCGCCAAAGGAAAAACGGCGATTCCGGCATGGGAGATAATAACACCCTAGACAGTGCCAAAGACAACCCCCTCTAGCAGGATTCAGCACAGGAGGATGGAGAAGCCAGCCCTCAAGAGAGAGTGGCAGACAGAGAGGTAGAGGACGATAATTACATGCCTCCCTTCGAAGACGAGGAAACCCTCGACGACGACGAATTTGTCGTGCCTGAGGATCCCGTCGAACAAGAGCGTTTCAAACGCAGGCTTATGGCCACGGCGAGCAGACTCAAGAAAAAACAGCAGCAACTTAGAGCTGACCAAGACTTGCTAGCCTACAGATGGACTGAAGTCCTTACGGCCGAAGAGTACGAACTCAAATGCCCCTCCAAAAGCTACCCAAAGCGCAGGCTGCTACCCCGATTAGAGGAGGAAGCACCTAAACCTACATCACCAACGCACGATGCGGCCGACCGGCCACCTCGTGGCCGCGACAGAGAGGCCTCTCGGCCATCCACTCAAGCCAGACCCCAGCGTCGCTCCAAAAATACCAAGGCACGGGGAAATGCACCAGACCTGCGAGACATATTGGAGGACAAGGCAAGGCAAACAAGATCGATCTACAGATCGCGTGGGCGCCCCACAGCACGTGATGATAACCGTCGTGATATAGCCCAGTATAGAGGCGCCGCACACCCACTATGGCAAATACGGCCAGGCAGAACACAGCAGACAAAGCTCATTTGGGCTACGTCGTGATATAGCCCAGTATAGAGGCGCCGCACACCCACTATGCTTCACAGATGAAGTAATGGATCATCAAATCCCCGAGGGTTTTAAGCCCGTAAACATCGAATCATACGATGGCACAACAGATCCTGTGGTATGGATCGAGGATTATCTCCTTCATATCCACATGGCCCGTGGTGATGATCTACACGCTATCAAATACCTCCCACTCAAGCTTAAAGGACCATCTCGGCATTGGCTTAACAGCTTGCCAGCAGAGTCAATTGGTTGCTGGGAGGACCTGGAAGCCGCATTCCTCGACAATTTCCAGGGCACCTATGTGCGACCACCAGACGCCGATGACCTAAGCCACATAATTCAGCAGCCAGAGGAATCGGCCAGACAATTCTGTACACGGTTCCTAGCCAAGAAAAATCAAATAGTCGACTGTCCGGATGCAGAGGCCCTTGCAGCTTTCAAACATAACATCCGAGACGAATGGCTTGCCCGGCACCTAGGACAGGAAAAGCCGAAATCCATGGCAGCCCTCACAACACTCATGACCCGCTTTTGCGCAGGAGAAGATAGCTGGCTAGCTCGTAGTAATAACATGACCAAGAGCCCTGGTAATTTGGATACCAAGGACAACAATGGCAGGTCACGTCGCAACAAGCACAACCGCCGCATTAACGGCGACAATGCTGAGGATACGACAGTTAATGCCGGATTCAGAGGCTCTAAACCCGGTCAGCGGAAAAAGCCATTCAAAAGAAACACTCCGGGCCCATCCAGTTTGGACCGAATACTCGATCGCTCATGCCAGATACACGGCACCCCCGAAACACCAGCCAATCACACCAATAGGGATTTTTGGGTGTTCAAGCAGGCAGGCAAGTTAAGTGCCGAAAACAGAGACAAGGGGCTGCATAGCGATGACGAGGAGGAGCCCCGGCCGCCGAACAATAGGGGACAGAAGGGCTTTCCCCCACAAGTGCGCACGGTGAACATGATATACGCAACCCACATCCCCAAAAGGGAGCAGAAGCGTGCACTCAGGGACGTATATGTGTTGGAGCCAGTCGCCCCAAAGTTCAACCCGTGGTCCTCCTGCCCGATCACTTTTGATCGAAGGGACCACCCCACTAGCATCCGCCACGGTGGATTCACCGCATTGGTTCTAGACCCAATCATTGACGGATTTCACCTCACTAGAGTCCTCATGGACGGCGGCAGCAGCCTGAACCTGCTTTACCAGGATACAGTGCGAAAAATGGGCATAGATCCCTCAAGGATTAAACCCACAAAGACGACCTTTAAAGGCGTCATACCGGGTGTAGAGGCCAACTGTACAGGCTCAGTCACACTCGAAGTGGTTGTCGGATCCCCGGATAATTTCCGAAGCGAGGAGTTAATCTTCGACATAGTCCCGTTCCGCAGTGGCTATCACGCCCTACTCGGATGAACCGCATTTGCAAAGTTCAATGCGGTGCCGCACTATGCATACCTCAAGCTCAAGATGCCAGGCCCTCGAGGAGTCATTATGGTCAATGGAAACACCGAACGCTCTCTCTGAATGGAGGAGCATACGGCGGCCCTCGCGGCTGAAGTACAAAGTAGCCTCTCAAGGCAATTCTCCAGTCCGGCTATTAAACGTCCGTACACCGTCAAACGCGCCCGGAGTAACCTACAAAAAGACCGCCTGGCATGTTCTGAGCAAGCGTAGCAGTGCGGCCCCAACCCCCGCCCTTGCGAAATTGCGAAACCGGTACTATGCGTACATAATTACGCCCTGGAAATACCATAGACATAAGGGGAGGGGCACAACCACGGCACGCCCAACATGCGGCTCAACCGCACTAAGGGGCTCCAAATTTTGTCACTTCTTTTTTCTTACTTTCAGGATTCCACTCTCCGGAAGGCCTGTCCGGCAGTACAATCACCGAACACACGATGCAACAGCCAGGGAGGCAGCAACCTACGTCGAATGTCCATGTGGTCTCTATAACTAGCTAAATACCTGTCTTACATAAAGTCTCGCAGCTTGCCCCTGGAGGGGGACATGTCAAATAATCCCATCTCTTGCTTATCGCACTATTTGTATCGTTCAGCTTCCACAGCAGCCTTTTAATAAACAATACATAGCTCTCGTCTATTATTGCATTCATTTTTTATGTAAATATGTTCAGTTATGACATTATGCAACCGTACACTTTGGTACGGCCAATACACCAGGGACTTAAGTACCCCAGAATATGGTGTGAGAAGTCCGAACACTCTAACGAGTGTGGCACCCCGAACTTATAGCATTATATGCATCGGCTCTGAATCATGTCTTGGGTCAATAGTTGGGTTTGCCCGGCTCCCATGTTTTGGTACCTTACGTTCCGTTATATCGGCTAAGGTAGCGCTGGGAGAACTACTGTGATTGTGCCCCAGTTGAGCTGGGTTAAGCACCTCAGTAGAGAAAGCTAAAACTGACCGTCATGGTAGGGCGAGAGCCGGTCGCTGTTCGAGAGGTTTTCGAGTCCCTAAAGACTTATGCCGCCTAGAGCGAGGAGCTGGCTTTGTCCGGCCTAGGCGTGGATAGCGCCCCGAACTCGGTCTTCCGAATACTAGGGGCTTCGCCGAAATTTAAAATTATAGATTCTATGGCTAAGTGAGAGTGATAAAGCATTATAGTCCGATTGCCTTGTTCGTTGTGCTGAGCGCCTCCCTCGAAGGACCCAAGAATGGGAACAAGAGCGCTCAGGTTTATCCCGAACACCCCAGCACTCGTGGCATGGGGGTAGAAGCCGACGACTCGCATCTCTCAGATTTAATAAACGGCCGCACAGAAGGTAATATTTTAAATTCAAAAAGCGTTGCTTAGCGCATATGAACAAGTTTTCAGCGCACAGGATAACACGAGCGAGTTTACTCAAAAATGACATCCTTGGAACACTCATTCGCCACAAGGCAGGCACCCTTCAGGACGCCCTCATAATACAACTCGGGCTTGCGATGCTCCTTCCCCTCCGGTGGCCCATCTGTCACCAGCTTCTCAGCATCCATCTTGCCCCAGTGTACTTTAACACGGGCAAGGGCCCTACGGGCGCCTTCGATGCATACGGAGCGCTTGATGATTTCAAGCCATGGACAGACATCCACCAGCCGCCTCACCAGCCCAAAGTAGCTCCCAGGCATGACCTCCCCAGGCCATAGCCGGCCTATAAGGCCCTTCATGGCCTGTTCGGCTGCCTTATGGAGCTCGACCAGCTGCTTCAGCTGGTCGCTCAAGGGCACTGGGTGTTCGGCCTCAGCATACTGGGACCAGAACACCTTCTCCGTCGAGCTCCCTTCCTCGGCTCGATAGAATGCGGCAGCGTCGGACACACTGCAGGGCAGATCTGCGAATGCTCCTGGAGAGCTCCGGACTCGGGTAAGTAACAAGTAATTCACTTTCACGTGCTTGCTTTGCATAAAGAATGCCTTACCCGCCTCTATCTTCTTCATCACCTCAATTTTCTGGAGGGCTTTTTGGGCTTCGGCCTTGGCAGCTTTGGCGCTCTAAAGGGCTGAGGCAAGCTCGGACTCTCGAGTCTTTGAGTCAAGCTCCAAACTCTCGTGTTTTTTCACAAGAGTGTGGAGCTCTTGCCGCACCTCCTTCGCCCGCGCCTCCTGTTTTTCTAGCTCGGTGCGCTCCACGGCCGCATTGTCTTTGGCCTTGGATAGCGCTTCCTTCAGGGTCACCACCTCGGCTGTGGCCCCTGTAACACTCACATTGGTCCTATCACTATTTGCAACTAGGTATTTTTATATACTTACATAAGGTATTACTTACCTTCCTTGTCCTTGAGCTGCTTCTTGGCAAGTCCGAGCTCGTTCTCGGACCGCTCGAGGCTCTGCTTCAATGCATCGACCTCCGCAGTCAGTGTGGTAGAGATCAGCAGCGCCAGCCTGCATTCCCATATTGACATACTTATGTTAGACTCATGCGTATATCTTTTTAGATCCTCAGTTTGGCTTTTCTTTCCGAACACCAAACTGAGCATCAGGGGCTACTGTCTATGCGGTAATATTTTTACATATCTTAAATACATACCTCAAAGCCTGTTAGAAGGCTGGCACAGGCTTCCATCAGCCCGCTCTTGGCGGACTGAACCTTCCGGATCACCGCACTCATAATAGTGCGGTGCTCCTCATCGATGGAGGCGCCATTAAGCACCTCCAGCAAATTATCCGGTGCCTCTTGTTGGACGGAGGTCACCGGCGTCGTAGGCTTGCCCTTCTTACTAGGGGGCCGCCTGCCGGATTCCGGAACCACTGAAGGTTCCGGTGCGGTGTCCTGCCCAGGGCCGGACTTAGATCCCTCTGGGGTTTCATCCCCTTTGCGCCTGGAGTCCGGGAGGTCGCCTTGCGGCGCCTCCAGGACCACCTCCTCCTGGCTTAGCCCCTTTTGGGACTCCACCCCGGCATCGTCCGCAGGGCGAGGGGAGGTAGCAGTCGGGAGTGAAAGACTATTCACATCCGACGAATCCAGGGAGCCGCTCGACGAAGCGTCGAGCCGGGCCTTGGGCGGACTGCATGATTATATTCGGCGTCAGAAGATACTGTGCAATAAAGGAACGCCATGAGTTATTCTGGTATCCGGATACTTACGATTTTGCCAGGGGCTTGGCCCTGGATGGCCACTCCTCTCCGCCGTCGTCGGCGCTGGTGGAGTAGTCCGGAAGAAGGGTCTTTCCCTTCTTGGACCCTCTGGCCTCCCCAGTTGGGGCGGCCTTCCTTTTCTTTCCTCCCCCCATTGGAGGGGGAGAGGCTTCTTCTTCCTCCTCCTCGTCTTCGGGGGAGGAGTGCGCTTCGGGGTCGTCGGGCGATGAATCTGACGCCACCAGGCGCCGGGAACTCTTTCGAGTTCCCGTGGCCTTCTTCTTGGCCTTCTTCTCCGGCACCACGTGAGGTGCCGGGACCAGCAGCTTCGCCAAGCGTGCATCTGCTGGGCCTTCGGGCAAAGGAGCCGGACAGTCAATCTGTCCAGGCGTCTTCTTCTAGTCCTGTCAAAGGAGCCGGAGCTTAGATACCGCATAGAGTCAAACTATGAAAAACAAGTATCCTGTAAAGGGTAAAACAAGCTTACTACGCTGGCTTGGCGCTTCGCACAGAATCCGCAATCCTCGGTAATGGGAGGGGGAACCTCGGAGCCCTTGAATAGCACCTTCCAGGCGTCTTCATGCGTTGTGTCAAAGAGCCTGGACAAAGTTTGGTGCTGGGCCGGGTCGAACTCCCACAAGTTAAAAGCTTGTCGTTGACACGGGAGGATCCGGTGGAAGAGCATGACCTGGACTACGTTGACAAGTTTAACCTTCTTGTCCACCAGCTTTTGGACACAGGTTTGGAGTCCGGTCACCTCTTCCGAATTACCCCCGACAGGCCCGTCTCTTTCTAGGAGGTGAGCCATGTGGGGATGCCAGATTGGAATTCGGGGGCCGCTGCCCATTCAGGGTCACGCGTCTCGGTGATGTAGAACCACCCCGATTGCCACCCTTTGATGGTTTCCACAAAGGAGCCCACGAGCCATGTGACGTTGGGCATCTTTCCCACCTTGGCAGCTCCGCACTCCGCTTGCCGGCCGCCCACAACCTTCGGCTTGACATTGAAGGTCTTCAGCCATAAGCCAAAGTGGGGCTTGATGTGGAGGAAGACCTTGCACACGATGATAAATGCCGAGATGTTGAGGATGAAGTTCGGGGCTAGATCGTGGAAATCTAGGCCGTAGTAGAACATGAACCCCCAGACAAATGGGTGGAGGGGGAAGCCCAGTCCGCGGAGGAAATGGGGGAGGAACACCACCCTCTCATGGGGCCTGGGGGTGGGGATGAGTTGCCCCTCATCTGGAAGTCGGTGCGCAATGTCGTTGGACAAGTATTCGGCCTTCCTCAACTTTTTGATGTGCCCCTCCATGATGGAGGAGGCCATCCATCTGCCTCCCTCTCCGGACATGGCTGGAGAAGGTTGAGGTGGGAAGTGCAGACTTGGACGCTGGAGCTCGAGTGCGCGGAAATGGATAAGCGAAGGTGGAAGAAGGCGTAGATGGAAAGGGTGGATCCTTATCCCCTTATATGGGCGGATGAAACTATGTACCCCCACCAGCCTGGTAAAACTCGCTTATCTCCCAAGCACCGTGATTAATAGCACGGTTGGGTTACCCACGCCCGTATTGATGAGAATCCCGAAATAAGGGGACACGATCTCTGCTTTGACAAGACATGCCACGGAAACCACCTCGCTAAACGCGCTGAGGTGGGACAGTAAAACGATTCGAATAAAGGCTTGGCCGTAGCGTGATGTCACGCTGCAGAATACGTCAGCAGATTAGATTTGTACAAATATTATTCTATCTACGGTGGTATGTGGAACTTATTTTGCGGAGCCAGACACTATCCTTGTGTTCACAATCTTCTATGAAGTATTCGGAGGAGGAACCCGCCTTGCAATGCCGAAGACAATCTGCACGCCGGACTCATCGTCATTGAAGCCTGGTTCAGGGGCTACCGAGGGAGTCCTGGATTAGGAGGTTTCCGGATGACCGGACTATGACCTTTGGCCGGACTCCTGGACTATGAAGATACAAGATTGAAGACTTCGTCCCGTGTCCGGATGGGACTTTCCTTGGCGCAGAAGGCAAGCTTGGCGATACGGATATGTAGATCTCCTCCCATTGTAACCGACTCTGTGTAACCCTAGCCCTCTCTGGTGTCTATATAAATTGGAGGGTTTTAGTCCGTAGGACGAACAACAATCATACCATAGGCTAGCTTCTAGGGTTTAGCCTCTCTGATCTCGTGGTAGATCTACTTTTGTACTACCCATATCATCAATATTAATCAAGCAGGAGTAGGGTTTTACCTCCATCGAGAGGGCCCGAACCTAGGTAAAAACATCGTGTCCCTTGTCTCCTGTTACCTTCCACCTAGGCGCACAGTTCGGAACCCCCTACCCGAGATCCGTCGGTTTTGACACCGACAATGACCACGACCGAATAGCTACACTACAGGGTTATCATCAGAAGTGCTGATGAGATCTCACCCTCGGCACTCTATAGTAACCCAGTAGTGTCAAGCAACTAAGGGGAAAGTGATGTACGATGTCGGGGCCTGGTCTTCGATCACATTGATTGGGTCTTTGGTGATGAAGCGGGGGCAACAAGGAGAAGGTGGGGGTCACTGATGGATCACTAAACAACCTATAGTAAGCAGTTTAGGATAAGCAGGTAAGATACAACAATAGATACAAAAAGGAGGCTATGCATCAAAATAGGAGCAAGCAATTACAGTAGCAAAATCTAATGCAAGCATGAGAGAATGGAATGGGTGATATCGGGATGATTAAAGGGGGGCTTGCCTGGTTGCTCTTTAAGGAGGGGTCCTCGTTGACGTAGTCGATCACAGGGGCAGCATCGGTCTTGGGGTCTACCAGAGAGAAGAGGGGGAAGAAACAGTAAATATAAAGCAAACATACCATCACAAAGCATAACGTGGCAATATGTTGTGCTGGGTTTGACCTAACGTATGGCTACACGATATAGGTGATGAGGGAAATCAACCGGGAATGTTTTCCCAGTTCCGGACTTGTGTCAAACAAATGACCGGAGGGGAATGTTCCATGTTTTGATAGTTAGAGTCATCTGACAGGTATGTGTTTAGCGTATTCGGGTTCCTTGGATTTTTCTAAGCAACTTTCATATATAAAACTTTTTCGTCCAAGCTACGGTTTATTGTCTATGATTTTCTAAAGTTTTAAAGGTTTTCTATTTAAATTAACAGAATTAATAGAATAGGAATATGACATCAGCATGACATGGAGATGATGTCAGCAGTCAACAATCGCTCTGACCAGGTCAAACCTGACCAGTGGGTCCCCCATGTCAGCGACTGTGGCACTAACAGTGGATTAAAATGATTAACAGTACTAGTTAGAGGTGTGGGCCCCATTAGTCAGTGACTATTTAGTTTAACTAATTATTTTTATTAATAAAAATGTTTAATTAGCCTAATTAACAGAGGGAGCCCACATGTCAGGCACAGTAACTGCGTTGACCAGAGTCAATGTGGTCAACTGGGGCGCCGGTGCCCCTAGTAGCCTCACTAGGGTGGCCCCCATAGGGCCACGTCGGTGCCAGGTCAGCACAACGGACGGAGCATCACCGGCAAGCCTACCCGCGGCGGTGCATCGGCGGAATTGGACGAAAAACATGTACAAGGCACGGAAAGAGGTGCGGCTAGGCGCGTTCGAACGGCCACACGTCCGCGTGTCGACTGGTGGTGGTGGCATCGCCGGACCTGGCCGGAAACGTCATCGGCGACGAGGTCAGCGGTGGACCAGCTTCAGGCGAGCACAGGATCAGAGTCGCGGGGTGCTAGCTGGCTGGCAAAGGGGCTCACTGGCCTCCTGAGAGGGCCAGGAGCACGTGGGGATCGCCGGTGCGGGCAGAGAAGCACTAGGTGCGCGAGCGCGACGGCCATAGAGGACGGCGGAGCTCGGCTATGCTGCGAGTTAGCTGCAGTGGAGGCGAAGACGCACGAGGAAAGGGAAAAGGGGCTGGAGCTCACCTTGGGGACACACGGTGGCCCGTTGGGTGACTAGGAGCAGCGGTGGCATGGATTTGGGGCGGCGGCGTTCATCGGAGCCGAGGGTGAAGGCGAGGTCATGGCAGTGCTACAGGGCCGTCCTGGTCCACGTGGCTCGGCGGGGAGGATGAGGAGGTCAAGGCAGAGCCTGGAGTGCTCCAGGCGCGTTTGCAGATCTTCCGAGGAGCGTCGCCGATGCTGCGCAGTTTTTCTGAGCCCAGGAGGGGAGCTTGACCGAGAAGCTATTCTGGTAGCAGCATCTTGCGCGGAGCATCGGACGCCTCTAAGTGACCAGCTGAAGCTGCTGAGGGAGCTGCATAGCGTTGCCAGCTTGGCCATGAAGGATCTAATAATCCAACTTTGGCTAGCCGAGCCTATCCCCAGCAGTTACTTTGGCCTAGTAAAGCGGCTTGTCAATGCGTGGCCTCAGATTGATATATAGAGCGTTCGGCCTGCATAGAAGGTGCCTGGATGGCCTTCGGCCGCGTCAACATGCAATGGGCAAAGATGAAGGCCACCGAAGTGGCAACCACAAGCCTGCCCGAAGGCAGAGATCATCGGAAGCTGGAGAGGTACTTTGATGATGTCATAGAAGGGGCCCGAATAGTAGAGGGCCAGTGTTCAAAGGACGTTATGTTTGATTAGATGTATTCAGGTTGTAAAAACTATGTTATGAATCCGTGCTATGCTTGCGCCTTTTGTGTTAATTTATCCTCCTGTGCGGCCGTTTATTGTTTATATTTCTGAAAGTTGCCAGTCGTCGGCTTATGCCCCCATGTAAATGTTACCGGGGTGTTCTACGTAATGCGTGACCACACTTTATCCAATGACTTGGTCCAGTAAGGAGGTGTCCGCGAGGTGAACTAGGCAATCGGACTATGCAGCTATATTACTTTCACTTAGCCATCGGAGTCTATTGGTGGGCAAAGTAATAGCCCCTGTTGCATTATGTGGTGATCTGGATTACGGTGCCTTTGCAACACAGCTGGTCGAAACCCAGCACCTCGTATGCCATGGCAAAAATCGATAACGATTTGTAGTATAACACCAAGTCACCGGATCACTGACCAGCTCTCGCTTATCATGACGGACAGCTTTTGGCTTTCTACTAGGTACTTAACCGGACGAACCAGAAATACAATCGCAGTAGTTCTCCCTTTACCACCTTAGCCGAACTAGCAGAACATAACGTGGTAAGCACAGGAGCCGAGCAACCCCACTATAGACCCAAGACATTATTCAGAGTCGATGCATATAATGCAATAACCGGGACACCGAAGAGCTCCCTATAGGTGTTCAGATTTTAGAATGTGGACGGCCGAATACAGCCCCCCGCATTAAGGCCAGACTAAAGCACATGTGGCAGTTGGACGTAGGGAGGGAATACAAATGATAATATAACATAAGTACCGAACAAAAGGTGATCATATGCTTCCTTTATATCCTGATTAATATGTCGAGACGTGTTTCAACAGATAATGCCATTAATAGTGTGGTCATGTTACATGCCAAAAATTTACATAAGGGAAAGGTTTACACAAAGGTCTAAAAGTAGTGGTTTGAAGATCCCAGTGGTGCCCTGCCACATGTCTGCGCCGTTTCTCCTTGGTAGTGAATCCTTGGAGAGGAGGATTAGACGGCTGTCTTGCAAAGAAGAGAAAGAGGGGCCTAGGAAGGAGCCCTCATCACTACAAAAAAATACACTTCCGTGATGATACGTGTTTGTCAAAGTAGGTCACATTTTCTGTCATGCATGTACATCCATGATGATTTTATGACAGAATCAAGATAGTCATACCTATGCTGTCGTAGAAGTGTTCCATGACATTACCAAAATTATCATCACGGAAGTGTCCACTTCCATGACGATAAATCGCGTGTCACAGAAGTGCTTTCATCAAGGGTGACCGACACGTGGCATCCACCGTAACGGAATGCCATTAAGCTATCGGGTCCGGTTTTGGATCCGATAACACGTTAACAGCCCAGACCAATGGGGATTTTCCACGTGTAAAATCATCATTGGCTGGAGGAAACACGTGTCAGCTCCGTGTTGGCACAGGTGTCACTCATCCAATGGGCGAGATGCGCCTATGATATGTTGACACGTGGACCGGCCCAAAAGTGGCCCATAAAGTTTAAATGGTTCGGCCCAACTAAAGGCCCACAAGATTTTGCGGACCACAATGGGCCGGCCCAGCTAAAGGCCCATGAGATTTTGCGGACCATAATGGGCCGACCCAGCTAATGGCCCCAAGATTTTGCGGGCCATAATGGGCTGGCCTAGCTAAAGGCTCGCGAGATTTTACGGACCATAATGGGCTGGGCGAGCTAAAGGCCCACAAGATTTTGCAGACCATAATGGCTGGCCCAGCTAAAGGCCCATGAGATTTCACCGACCATAATGGGCCGGCCTAGCTGAAGGCCCACAAAATTTTGAGGACCCTAGTACGCCGGCCCATTAACTGGCTGCCATGTTTTGGGCCAAATGTCAGCCCATATTTGATCCAGTCCATTAATGGCCTGCCACGTTTCGGGCCTAATTAAGGCCCATATGAGATCCGGCCCGTTAAAATCCGACCACGTTCTGGGCCAAATTATGGACCAGATCAGGTTCGTCCCTTTAAGAGGCTTTGGGCGAAATTATGGCCCAAATCAGATTCGGCCCGTCAACTGGACGCTTTGCTTTTGGGCCCACTTGCTAAAGGCCCATTTAGTAATTCGGCCTGATATTAGTTTCAGCCTGTTAAAGGCCCGTTTAACATTTTGGCCCTATATATATTTCAGCCTCTTAAAAGCCTGTCATATAGTTGGGACTAACTATGGCCCTGTTTGCATCCGGCCTACTCATAGCCGATAATCTGATTGGGCCAAACAAGGACCGAGACAATTTTGGCCTGTTATAAGCTCGTGATTTGATTGGCACAATCATGGGCCAGGGTCTATTTCGGCCTGCTCCCGGCATGTGAGCTGTTCGACACATTTTAGGCCCAACCTACTTTTCAGCCTCCTAAAAGCCCATTGAGTTTTCTTGGGAAAATAGGGCCGGCGGTTTTACTCGACCTATTAAAGGCCCGAATCTACTAGTTGGCCAGTTTACATTTAGACCTGTTAACGGACCAAGATGACGGGGCCCATGATGCGGATCATACATAGTGATTTGCATGATGGCCCGATTATGTACCGTAATATTATGGTTTGGCCGGTTTACTGCGAAGACAGGATATATATATACAGTAAAATAACTGCAGCATCGTGAATAAGAAAAACAAACTAGACTATACAATAAAGAAATTACGTTATACTACATCCACTGGGCATCAAAGTTCACCACTATGATAATAAAGCACAAGCATACAGCAGATTACATACACTGGGCATCACAGATCGCCACCAGTGCATTAAACACACCAACAAAATAATATACAAAACCGACAGCACTTCAATAGAGTTCAAGAAAGGTTAGCCCTGCTCGGGAGCTGCAGCATAAGCAGCTGAGCAAGCTAATGAGACTGCACTTGTTCGACACTTATATTCTCCTCACTCTAAAAGATAAACAAGCAGATAGATGATAGGTTTTGCACATATAAGTATCAGTGCTGACAATTCACCACATTTCTTACTGATGAATAAAGTAACACAGTTTAAAATAGCATTAACACAATATGGTATTGTCCAGGTCAAGACATGGCAGGAAATGACATTGTGAAGGAGTTGGCAGCTTCACGACACCACTGGATTACAGATCAAGAACTCATAAGTATCAATGGTTAGTGTGCTGTCAATTTATCCCATTTCAGATTGGCCAAATAAGATCACTTGCTCTGTATAGTTTAATTTACATGGTATGAAGAAGGAACTTGGTTGTACAACTGAAAACTTAAATTGAGAAGGACAAACTTTTGTTTATGAACTACATAATAAACTTTAAACATGGAATTTGATGCAAACACCAAAAATAAACAGCTATTGCAGTCATGCCTAACCAAATATACACAACAAAGTTTGAAGGTTTGAGAAGGACAAACTTACATTATTGGTGAACGCAGGCTCTATAAAGCCCTTGTCCATGCTGATGGGGGGGCAATTCAAGAAGTTTACCACAAAATCTTCTTCATAAGCATTGCCTTTATTCTACATTTTGTTAAGAGTAAATATAGATGTGACAATATAAGAAAAATGGAGAATATTTAAGATCAGATGAAGAGTGATGCTACATAACCAAATAGCTACTAATGTAAGTACAGCGATACAGGCAAAAGGTAAATCCAAGAGCAATGCAGAGCTAAACTTCTTCAGTACCATCGGTGTTATCCACCCTTATGGTAAGAGTAAATATAGATCTTATGTGTAGAAAATGGAGAGCAAAGGAAAATAAGCTGTAGAGTGATGGTACATGAACAACTACTTGTCTATATAAGTACACTGATAAAGGACAGCAGGTACTTACAAGAACAATGCAGAGCGAAAAAATTCATTGGCATTGGATATATTCTACACTAATGTAACCCTTCATATAGATCAGATAATTTGGAGAGAACAATTGATAAGCAAGCTATCATGCATACTGTTGTCACATAATGAACCAGGTATGTATGCAAGTATAGTGATACAGGACAACAGATACTAACAAGAGCAAAGCAGCGGGCAGCATATTTGCGATATCATGTCATTCTTTTCAAACCGGAATTCTTTTACAAGTAGATATCCTGCAAAAAAGATCCATAAGGCATATGCGGAAAAGTAGATGTTGAAATTGTCATGCGATATCATAGACAGTACCTCATCCTCGGAACGAGACCAGTGCATAACAAGGTTTTTCCATTCAATGTCTTCTAAATTTAGCACAGGAGACTTCACCGGAAATTCGTTTATAGACTTGCCATCAAAGTGTGATTTCCTCAGGTAACACCGATACTGCTGCAATGCTTCCTTGAAAAGCGCAAGCAAGCTTTGCTCGTCATGACTATCCAGATTGACCCTCGCCTACTTACAACAATGTAATGTAAATCATTGATGTGTTCAATCAGCAGAAAACAGGAGAATAATCACCACGAATAATAGCACTTACACGTAAGTGGGACAGGAAGATGTGAAAATGGTGTTTGACTTCACTATAATCTTCCCATGATGCGAATATATGCACGTAGTCCCTAACAACATTGAAAACATTGTATTTTAAACTGGGAATAACTGGAATGGGGTTCCAATCTTCAGGAATTGGTCGCCTCTGCAGTTGGGATAGGTCTTCGGACGGTGGACTTGCTATACTTTTTGCTGGAGTGCGATTTTCCTGTGGTACGGCTGGTGCTGTGGCAACTGAAATTGGCATACCTTTTGCTGGAGTGCAGGTCCTGTGTGGTGGGGCTAGTGGTGTGGCCAGTGAAGTATGGGTACAGTCTGCTGGAGTCGGTCCTACGTTTTGTGTCACTCGTTGTACAGCCAATATAAGTGGGGTGTTGTCTGATTTCTCCGGCACAACCACGTTTTTCAAGGACTTTGCTGGTGCTCCTTTAGGTTTGGCAATCACCCTCTTCCTTTTTGATGTCTGATGCACAAGAACAACATTTGGGTGGAAAAATATGGTATGATGACAGATGGAATATGTATTGATAATGGATGGGCATGGCATGTCGACATATATGATGAGTAAACTAAGTAGATGGCGGTGCAACAAAGTAGAAGAAATGCAAGACAACATATGCAAGATACGCGCAATCAATAAAACCTTGCCAAATTAGAACATGCACCTTGATGGGTGAACATGACAGGCCATCTGCCTTTGACTCCTTGAAGTTAGAGTAGTCATTAGGATCATATTCTGAACAAGAATCTACAGGTGGGGAGCGTATGAGTGTCATTGCATCCAGAATGGCATAAGTCATTGCAGTGTTCCACAATATTCTTCTGATGTGTGGATTCTGATATTCACTGTAATTACGTATAATATCTGAGAACCATGAAAACGTAAATAGTTGTGAGATTATCTTTGTACTGCGGAGGATATTCTAATATAGGGGCGCCCCTGTAAACACTTGTGTGCTATCACTAGATTATGATGAGAGAGCTCATTGTGTGCTGTAATATGGTGTGTGCATTTATATAATCTGGCACAAGTACACAAAAAATAGGCTCCATAAGTAAGGATACTTGGCAGATGATAGGTTCATAATATACTGTATAGAGAGTCTATTGCCAAACCAAGATAACAAGAGCACACAGCAACTAGGCAGATCATACTGTACATAAAAGGGGTACACCATAACCACGATATATAAATCGGGAAAGTGGAACTGGCTTGAAAATAAGGTGTTGTATTGCCGCTAGTAATTGAAAGCCTATCGATCACGTACAGGCCAGCTCTATTAGCTGTTGACTGCAGATGTCCCTGCTCCCCTTCCTGACAAGGAACATACTGTACGTACTAAATATAGAATAACAAAAGAGGAACATGTTAAAGAATAGAAGAGGAAGCATATTCTTGAGGTTTCGCTTCATTGCATACAATGTTGGTTGCCCACTCATGATGAATCACATCGCCAAAATAAATACAATTCCATGTTGTCTCTCTATATGTGGAAATTTTGAACAAGAGTCATTACGATCATATTCTGAACAAGAGTCAACAGGTGGGGAGCGTATGAGTTTCATTGCATCTAGAATGGCAGTCAATGCCTTGGTGCCAATTTTGTAAGTCATTGCAGTGTTTAGCTTCAAGAGTGGACTGCTGCTAGTGCGAGACAAAGCATCTACACAGATCATAGTGTAGATATAACGGGAAAACCATAAGCATCAGAGTAAAATCAGCAAAGTGGAACTTGCTGGAATATATGTGCTAGTATTGCCGATACGGCTAGAAAGGCTTCGGATACCAGCTCTCTTCAATTGAAGGTGCGGTACTGTTAATATCAGTGTAACTCTCAAAGGAGACACAGCTCCCCACATTTCCTTGCTATTCTTATAGGACTCAAGTAGGCAGCCGACTACAAATCCTATTCCTATGTTTACAAAATCCTACGAATTAAAGAGGCCCGAAGAGTTCAAAGTGTCCATCACAACCGACCGTATAGACCTCTACACTGCAAATGTCCCTGCTCATCTTCACTACAAGGAACATACTGTACTACTATCATACTCCCTCCGTTCCAAAATATAAGTCTTGGTAGAGATTTCCACTATGGATCACATACAGATGAATTCAAATACATTTTAGAGTGTAGATTCACTCATTTTGCTCCATATATAGTCCATGGTGGAATCTATACAAAGACTTGTATTTGGGAACAGAGAGATTACTTATTAAAGAAGAACGGAAGAGGAACATGGTAAAGAAGAGCAAGCAGATTTTGGATAATAAAATGTTCATTGCGGAGTGCCCACACATGATGAACCAGAGCGCATTAAGAATGCAACTCCCTGCTGTCTCTCGACCATTTCAGGCGGTTGGATGAAGATCCTACGTCTCCTAACCCTTCTTCTTCCTCGTCTCTGATTCTTCCCATACAGAACACTGCACGGGCCACCGGCTGAACCACCGGCCCCCATCGCCTGTCTTCCTCCGCCACCCCCACCCCCACCCCCGCCCCCACCCGCGTCATGTTTTCTTCGTTTGGCGAGGCCCCACCCCCCCCCCCCCACACACACACAACCACCGTCCCCACGCGAGCCCCTTCGTTCGCACCAGCGAACTCCGGCGAGCTCTGAAAAATCGACTGACCCAATTTTGAAATTTAGTCTACTATGATTTAACTAGTGTGGAATATAAAAGGGGAAAACCATAAGCATTGGGAGTATAGTGTTGAGCGTGCAATGGCAGATCTGAAGGTTCAAACCGGACAAAGGCAACTTCGCAACCAATGTTTGCTTTCGACTAGCAAGTAAGTGATGGACAAGAAATATGAGTAAAGCAGTGGCAATCTATTTTCCTGCTGCGATAAACAAGTTGAGCAGATATGAAAGAGTACCGCCTCTGGTGCGGCGCCGTGTATGCATCTGCTGAGATTTGACGGTGCTGCGGTAGCGATGGCTGTCGGCGGCGTGGAAGCAGATCTAGGAGGGTAGACGGTGGCGGCAGGGCATGATGGACGAGACGGTGGTAGGAGCGGCGCCGGCAAGGTGGACGATGGCGGAAATGAAGCAAGCGGATGGGATGCAAGGATCCCAGTCCGAAGCCGTGGATGAGAGAGGTCGATCTCTTGTAATGCACGGCGGCGTCGGGGTATCAGCTCCAGCATGGTGGAGGAGGACGGCGGTGGATGGGGTTGCGGATGGAGGAGGCTAGGGTGGAGAGGGTGTTTTGGCGCCCACGGAGTACGAATGGGGAAAAGGAGGTAGAGAGGAAGGGGGAACCATGTCTTCAGGGCGCGCTTGTCTCAAATGCGAGGAAATTTACAAACTTAGCCCCCGTTTCAAATTTCCTACATCACAACAATATTAGTCGGTTGGGGGTAGGACGGTAATCTCGCATACACCGAATATTTGCCGACAAGAGTTTGTTTTTGCACCCACCATGTATGAATCGGGGAGGGAGTGGATTTCGGCCGAGGACACACTGTGTTTTGGCGCCCACCGTGTATGAATCCGGGTGAGAGGCGGTTATGTCACGTTTGAGTGAAATTACAAACCTACCCCTATTGAAACCTATAGAAATCGAGCAAATAGGCTTTGCGTGGTAGGGATAGGTAGTAGTAATTTCCATCTCGCTGATTTTGGTTTCGAGCGGTTACTGCGACTTTCCCCGCTTCGCTCAAATTTTGCAGAGTGCACGTTTACCGTGCCAACTCAATTCGAATCCCGTTTGTATTCTATTTTTTTGGGTAGGATCCATTTTCTATTGGAATAAAATTCTATATACATCATTTTCTTATATACTTTCAAAAGCACAACACCCTTTATACATAAATATGGTTTACAAATGGCATGATCTCAAATTCATAAGGTTGTATCCATCAATTTGGATTTTCAAATATTTGAAACCACTTTATGTTGAATCCAATGTATGCATTCCTTTCTAAGTGTCTCCAATTAATGTGTGTTTCATGCGGTTTTTTTTACTTCTCAAGCATGTATAATGTGTTTCACATACGCAACATATAGTGCAATCCCGTTTAGACATTGATTGCATATAAACCATGCATTGTTTCTAATTAAAGAATCTATGGATCACCAATATTGATAAACTATATAGCATTACACGTGTCCCCAAATTCAAATGAATATGCATGTTTGATACACCAATTTGTGTTATGATATTATCGATGTCGTGACCTCCAATTTAAATATTTGAATCCCCTTTAATCTAGATATTCGTCTCATGTAGCTATCAATCATGCTTATATAGGACTATCTCTCTAGACCTATATGCGTTCACCGTCTCTCAGGTATCTCTCGTGCTACATGTATGTCTACAATGATCTTTTATCTTCGTAACACACTGACGGTGCTCTCTCCCTTGACCTACATCACTCTATCTCTCTCTAAGTATATCTCGCTCCCTGCTATGTGTCTCTAACTATGATTCTCCATGTGGAATCTCTTTCTCTCACACAAACACAAAACTTTCTCTAACTATGATTAGATGTCTTTCGCTCCTTAGTTATGAGAACCTATGACTCTTCCTCTTAAATATCTCTTTCTCACACACAAACACAAACTCTGTCTCCCAGGGTCTCATATTTCTCCATTGTTCTCTTGTATGTCGCTCACACACACTCTCTCTCTCTGTAGAGATATCTTGCGTTCCCTCATATGTCTCTCTAGCTATCACTCTCGTCGTGAAATATCTTTCTATCTCACACACACAAAACTCCGTCTCTCGGGATCTCATTTCTCTCTGATATTTGTTTGCATGTGACTCACATGCACCCTCTCTCTACCTCTCTCACCCCACACACATAACTCAGCCGTCTGACCCACTCGACTCCTATCTCTAACGCACACTAGCTCGCATCTTTATCTTTCTATTTATCTATTTCTCCATCAACCTTCTTTCTCGCCCTCTCTCTTGCTTCCTATCATGCACACTACATATGTTTCTCTCTACATGCAGTCAAGTGCCCTCCTTTTATCTTTCTCTCACACACACATAACTTCACCCTCTGAACCACCCGGCGGTCATCTCCAACACTCAAACTAGCGGATGTCCCTCTAGCTAGCATCTCCATCTATGTATCTATCTGTAGTTTCTCCGTCAACATTTCTTTCTCGCACGCAGTCTTGCTTCCTATCACCCACACTATATATGTCTCTCCATGCATATGCATTTATAGGTTGATCTCTTTTGCACAATCGTTGTGACTCACTCCCTCTGCTCGCCATAGATGCATGCTCCAGCCCACGCCACTATCTCTTAAAGACAAAAACACATGCTCAATTGTCGGGCCTTCTTCCCTGCATTCTCACATGCATGCATATTGTCATACCGATCCGTCTCTCCCATGTCGTTGATCTTATGACTTATGTCTTCTTTCTTTTATCTCGATCATGCGCGTGCACACACACACATCCCACGTATACATGTATACCTCTCACACATGCACGTTCAAGGTCTCTATGTCTCCATACGTAGTTAATTACCCTCAACCCTAACGCCACATTGAATCGTTCTCTTCTTGTGTGCACATAACTTCCGCCTGGATGGGTAAAACACACACTCACACTTAACAATCTCCTTCTAGCTACCCCCCCTCTCACTCTTCCCCTATATCCCCGAAACCAATAAGACCATCCCTTCGTTTAATTCCCGCCTACATGCACCATCGATATATAGGAGTCTTCCTCGGTGTCTCTCGAACAAACATGTTCTCTCGATGTCGACTCCTCTCATGCACACACACCTTCTCTTCCCTCTCTACGGGCATTTTCTCTCTCGCACCCCATCGTTGGTGGCCTCTGCCATACACATCACCTCTCTATGATGAAGCCATGCACACTTAAATTACATCCGCCACCGAGGACCCCGCGACACACACACACACACACACACACACACACACACTAAGACGCCATCTCTCTCTCTCTCACACACACACACCCACACCCCCCCACAGACACGCACACACACTCTAAGACTCCATCTCACACACACATGCTCTAGGCGGAGCATTTGTTCCTACCACCCTTCATCAAACCTTACCCATATGATAAACAATCAACTTAATTTACTTTAGTAGTTAGCAAACTTATCATCTGTACCCTTATAAAAAAACCGAGTTGGCGATGATGGTGTGCCTGCCATCCTGTAATATAGACCGTCTGATCTATATCTGACAGATAGAAAGAAAACTATGATAATTTTACAAAAGATACCCGCACCTCTCTCCACATCCTTATCTCCCACAACCTCATTGCTGAGCAATTAAAAAAGGAAGTCTCTGGAACAATCTAGCATGGTGGCCGCTGCCGCCTGCCGGGGCCGTCCATCCCCATGCCTCCTCCCATTCCGACCACCAGTCACCACCATGCTCCACTCCTCCTCACCTTATTTCTCATCTTTCATTTTTTTCGTTGACATTCTCGAGATACCCGTTTTCCGATAAAATTCTCGAGATATCATTAGTTTTTACACATGGGATTACTCCTGCATGGGTCAATCACAACAGGTGTTTTTTTAAAATGAATATTGATGTTCCATGCAATGCACGAGCATCTTGCTTGTAATTATATAACGCAAATCACGACCAGGAAGTGACATTTTTTTACACAACCACGTTAACATGGCCACGTAAATCACTAGCTAAAGTAGATACCATTATACTTATATCCCAATGCAAAAGGTTGAGTACATGTCTGAAGAGTAGAGTCGCACACACGCACTCTGTCTCTTGGAATCTCACACACACCAGTTACGTGGCGCCCACTTAAGAAGATACGTATGTTACAATTTGTCCACCCGCAGGTACACATGATGCTGCACATTTATTTAAGCTGGGCGGCGACCCCAAATAGTAGCTGCATTCATTCCCCTCCCTCCGCCTCTTCTCTGGTTGCCGTCACCCGGTAGCCATGGCCCGGCCGAAGGTAACAACATACGCCATACTCCCACCGGAGTGGCGCTTTAATCTGGAAATTTTAGTGGTCATGCATGCATCTTTTTGTGCTAGGACTCCTATATAAGGGTTGACCGATCGCCTCCCGCGGTCGTGCGCGGGCGGTGGAAGAGCAAGGAGAAGGGAAGCGAGATATGGAGTAGTAACGTTTTTACCACAATTTCTTAGGAAACTGAGTGCAATAATTGAGTAGTTTTGCAAACTACCAGTACTACACCTGAAATGGTTCAAAACCTATACTCCCTTGCCAGCGCGCGCTTCCAGCGTGAAACGGTCAGCATCGCCCTGGAGCATCAGTGTCGCATTAATGTCCGGCCAGAGCGGAGCCGACCTCTCACTAGCGCCGGCTTTGAAGCGGCGCGACGGCCGAGAGAGCGCCGCTTCCCGATGCACGTGACTGCTCCGCGCCAAGCCTGGCCATAGGCCCTGTTTGGATCCATGGATTAGAGTTAGTTTGAGGTAGTTGGATCTCAAATAGCCCTAAAGTATCCAAGCATGAGGGTTTAAATTGGACCAAGTTGCACCGAACCCACCAAAAAAACTATCACGCCAAAGAGGTGCTAACTGGAGATAGTTCTCATTGGGGCCACTGAAAAATCACTTTTCTCTCTCCATCAAGTGCATTTATTGTCAATCTAACCCTGTCATCCAAACACCTCTTCGGCTACAGTTAGTTCAGGGTTAGTCATGAGTTAGTCTAACCTCTAGCTAAGTTAGAGTATCCAAACTGGAGCAGTATAGGACATGCAAGTTGCTCAAAGCATACAGTCAAATTCATACATGAAAGGATTTTTTTCTTTTTGAAAACAGAACGTGAAAGGATTTTTTTTGGAATGCTCTTGACATGTCGCTAACATGTGATGAGTTAAACGACCTCGATAGACGGCAAAAATGCCAGCCCGCCGCACTTTGAGAGAGACAAGGAGGGAGAAGCGATACGGGCTGCTGGATTACTAGAGATAGGTGTCATACGGAAGCGAGAAATATGGTGATAGCGTGGGTTAGCCATGTACTAGTAGGATGTAACTACACTGGGCTACCGTGTTTCGTACTCTTCCAGTCCACTGTGGAGATGATTGGTTGATTTTATATCACTAAATAATATAAAATATTATGAGTGTAGACGCTCCACCACGAGGTTCCTTGCTCCTTCTCGGTCGTCGGGAATCAATGTTCTTCCACTCTATTTTTTTTACGTGAGCTTTGTTCATCCTTTTGCCAACACGCGAGAAATCTAGCATCAAGGTGCACGTGTCATGCAAGGATCATTCCATCTATATGAAGAACACGTGGGACTAGAACTACAAGACGGACATGTACCCAGGAGTGGACGTACGAACCTGAGTAATGTAGCGCAGTAAATGAAGTAGAAAGGCACAAATGGTATGAACATGCATGGCATATAGGGTGTGTTTGGTTGCGTTCTCGTCTCAGCATAGTTCTTCCCTCTTCATGCATGCTCAACTCAACACCCCTCTTCATGCATGCTCTCTTCATGCATGCTTCTAGTGTATTTGTGCTAAACTAGTGTGGAATCATGCACCCTCCATACACTCTACCAAACACCCAAAAGTGGGTCGAGAAGGGAACTCTTGGGCAGCATTTGTCTCTTACTATGTAGTACCATTAAATGTTGTACGTGCAACGCATGGTGAACTTATGCAGTACGTGCCTAAGTACGCTACTACTACTATATTAGTTGGAGGCACATATTAGCTTTTATATTTGTTTACGTGTGTGCCCCGAGACCTTCCAACTAGATGTGTCTTTCTCTCCAGGTCGCAGTTTGTATCGTTCATACCACTAGTACTACTATGTGTGGTCTCCGACCCAGAAGTGGAAGAAGTGGAGACGCTCTACCATGCTGGGTTTTTTTGCGATGGGCTCTACCACGTTGTTCATGTCCCACTCATTTCGCTGATGTGTGGGACATCCAGCACATGCTGTGTTTGGCACTCTTCATCGTAAGATTTGAAACGCTAGCATTCATCAGAAATAAAAAATAAATATAAATCAGCAATGATACTATTTTTTTTGAGAACCAATCAGCAGTGATACTATACCATGCGGTTTCCTTGCTCCTTGATATTGGAAAGAGTACTTCCATTCACCAACATGTGGGACGTCGACCATCCTGGTCCACTTTCCATGCACGCACAACTCCAAGGGAGAGTCACCCGATCGTCACGCTGCAGTAATAATGACTAATGAGCCGTCAAATCATAGGCCTAACCTTTCCCACTTTGAAGTTGCTCGGACGAAGGAACCATCATGACTTCGTTGAATTCCGCTTCTTGAAGAAAACTACTGTACCAGCAGTACTGCTAGCTACAGTACTTACTCCAACATAGGCCTCCTTTCGTTCATAGGATAGGAATTTTATAGTAATATGAAAATCATAGGAAGTGAGATGACATGCATGTCAATTCCTATAGAGAAAGAGATGCCATTTGATGCATGGGATAGGAATTTTTCCATTGAGTCTAGGCTAATGTACTGGTAATTTGCTCTAAAAACTACAGTAGTAAGTAGTAGTACTGGTACATGCTCATACTCAGACACAGACACACACACACTAACTACTAGTACTACTACTTCTCACATGCTGGCCAAATGCCGTCGTTCTCCTTCCAGGCTTTGCCGGCGACACCACACCGTGCTTGGATCTCCGCTGACCTCTCCGCAGTAGCATGTGTGTCCTCTTCTTTCTTGCGGCAGCGGCCCTCTCTTTTCTTGAGTGCTTTCTGACTTTTCCACTCCCTCTGTGCAGCTTTGGCCGCCTCTTGCTCTACCTCCCATTCGGCCTTGGCAGCTTCAAATTCCTCCCACATAGGTGTGATGTCGCGAGCGGCGATGAATTTGGCACGGCGGGATGCCATCGTTTCCCTACCATTTTGTGTGCGGTCGTGGGCGGCGAGGAACTCGGCGCGGCGGGATGTCATCGCTTCCTTACCAGTTAGTGTGCGGTGCGGTGGCATGAACGATGCTTGGTGAGAGCTCTAGGGTGGAGTGGCCGGACAACCGTATAGTGCATTGGTTTGTCAAGAGCTTAAGGACAGAAGACGAAGGAAATTTGGATTCCCCTTCAATCCTGGTCATTTATTACCGAGTAAAATGCATTGGCGGTCATCGAACTTGTCTTGATAGCTCACTTTGATCATTGTAAATGAGATATGGTGATTATACGGTCAATGGCTCAGCGTATAGCTCCGTATTTGTCTGGTTGACCAGTCAAACAGTCCACATGCGCCTCATCAGCTCGTGTTCTTTATCTATCTACGCGTGCCTACCTGTCAGTGGAGAAAGAAATAAAAACCAAAATTATGCGTATGTGGGGAATCAAACCATGGACTCGTCGCTGCAACGCACACTCGTCAGCTAAATGAAAATGAAATACTTTACGTCAGACACTCACGCTCACATTGTCAAAGCATGCTAATGCATGTGCGTCGCCCTCTCAATCAAAGTCCTGCTCATGGCGCAACGCAAACGGCGAGCCCATCACCTGTGCGCGCCGGCGGTGCCTGACATTACTGTTTAGACGTTTAATGGAGGCCTACGCGAACGACGAGCATGTATTCACCTGGCTGAACACCAACGGTCATACTCAAAGCGCCTTGCTCATGTATATCGTCCATCACAACGACAATCTATAAAACAGCCTAGCTAGAGAGGGTACTATGGTACGGAGTATGTACTATCGTGAGTGACCGATCTTAGTTGCCACTGCACACGAGTGTGTGTCTGATCGATTCATCCATTATTCGTAAGTTATGCATGGTTGTGTGGTGTCTAATAGTGGTCGTCGAAGGCTAGCTGGCGACAAGAGCGGTTGCATGGATGCCTGGTTGTCAATACGTGCCACATATGCTTCAAAGGCTCATCATCCATGAGTTCACACTTTACCACCACGCCATCGTCTGACCGCCCTGGCCTACCGAAACCCCTTCTAGTGCTAGTGCGCGCTTCCCGCCTAAAACGGTCACCGTCTCTCCAGAATGTCAATGCCGCATTCACCGGACTTAACTGCAGGTGCAGTTGGTGTGTCACTGACATGCGGACCAGATGACTGTTGGGCCCACATGTTAGTAACCCAATGCACCTGCAGTTAAGTCACTGAAGCAGCGTCCGCATTCATGCCCGACGAACCTACTCCGGTGCCAGCCATCCATCCGTCTACCATGGCTCATTACCATTCGCCCGCTATATTAACTTGAGCCCCAGCTCCCAGCCATAGCTAAAGACCCACACTCATTCTCCTACGGTCCCTTCCTTCTGTCGGCACCACTCCAACCATGGCCTCCTGGCGCTCCGAAGCTCTCTTGGACGTAATGTCGTAGGAGCAGACGAGGGACATCGGCGGCTCCGCTCCGGGAGCGCTCCAAAGCTCTCTTCGACGTATTGTCGCAGGAGAAGACGAAGGAGATCCCAGCACCCCCCCCCCCGGCCGCCCTCCGCCAACATGACCACGAAGCTGGCGCGCATGCGCGAGCGCAGCCAGCAGCGAGGAAGAGTAGTACACGGTAGGTCGCCGCCGCTCTGTTCCCAGAAAGGCCACCGCTACTCCACCCAGTCGACGCCAAGCTTGGTAGGTAAACATCGGCGGCCGATTAGCCACTTGACAGTGACGTGGAGGCGGAAATCTTCAGAACCTTGTGCTCTGGAGGAGGAGGTTATCGCAGCGGATGAGGAGGAGGCAAAGGCAATGGCCAGCTTTCTTGGGTTCATGGCCGGACATGGTGGTCGGGCGTTGGCGATCATTTAGATTAGGTTTATAGTAGGTTTTAGTACGGTTTGTGCGAAATATGTAATGAATTTCGTCCAGTTTGTAGGAAAAAATTTCGAAATGTTATAATTTCATCCGGTTAATTTGAAATTTGCTTTGTTTGCATGAATTCCGTCCGGTTAGTTCATATAGTTGTTGAAAGGTATGCAGGCAGCATCAAATGGCATCCATCAGTGTCCTCGGACAGATGCCACTGTAAATTTGTGGGCCAGCACTGGAGATTCCCTAACTATCATGCTATAATCGCTAACAGTGCTCCATTATTTGGCAGGGAATAGTTATCCCTCAATCAAAATCAGATCCGCGGTGTTTCGCACTCCTCCCATGTAAGAGTGTAAACTCTTGCTTACATAAAAATGGAGCAAGTGTACGGCATTGTAGCACGTCATATCACTCAAACTAGCCCGCCTAACAAGCGGGAAAGCACCACCCTCGTCATTTTGTTCTAGATTTCTATCAATCGAGTGCGCGAAAATGTTACACTTTGCAAGTTCTAAAGGAAAAGGCGGCACACTTACGACTTGTACGTGTCATACCCCCGATAATCCGGCTCGCACGCCGCTCACCAAAGGGGACACGCGTTGTCTTGCAATTTCACTCACATGTGGGACTGCAATTGAATAAACCGTCGATAGCTGAAATCTAATCGCTCGACGGGCGTCGGCCGAGAAGAGACAGACAGGGGAGGGAGAGGAGATCGCATGCCCGCCGCGCACGGACTCCAAGAAATATATGGTGATAATGTGAGGTGGGCCATGCGGGAGTCCGTACCTCTTCCAAGCCCGCTTCTGATCGCCCTGGCCCCTCAGACGCCAGCTGCTCGCCGCATGCATGCATAACCAGTAGTACCAGTAAAATACTGGGTTATAAGCCCGCTTATGTGGAGGAGAGAGAGGCATTGACAAAGTCAAGGAGTGGGCTCTGCAAGAGCCCGTCTCTACACGTGCTCCTAGGTATAAAAAATAATTCCAAAAAAAGAGGCAAAAAACAATTGTGTCTAAAAAAAGAAAGGTAAAAAACATTTGAGAGGAAATGGATAGAGAGAAAGTGAGAAAAGGTTGTAACCTTATAGCCAACCTTATAGTCAACAGTATGGTAGTATTACATGAGGAAGCAGGGAGTGGTGCACATGCCAAGTTCACTGGGCTACCGTGTTTAACACTCCTCCGTCGTAATAGTGGAGACAATAGCTTTCATCAAAAATAAACAATGAATACTCATTGCAGGCCCAACCTTTCACACTGTAAGTTGGTCGGACGAAGGAACCATCATGACTTCATTGAATTCCGCTTCTTCAAGAAAACTTACTGTACCAGCAATACTGCTACCACACGCAAAGACTGGACGTCACTGTATCACGTCATATCACTGAAACCCACTAGGCCATCCTCAAAAAAAACCACTAGGCCAAACTAGCCCGCCTATAGGTTATCTATTTTGGAACGGAGGGAGTACATCTCTGTATTGCTATGATTTTGTGTTGTACGTCTCTGTACTTGTGCTACGATTTTCCTACCCTATGAACCAAATGAGGCATGAATGTATCCATGTCGACTAAGCCTACAATTTTAGGAGCTTGGGCTATTGGCCGATCAACGACGGATAAGTATAAGCATACCACGAGCTCATCAGCCCCAACGTTTCTCTTCGGTGATTGTTTTGCAAGTACTATAGCTCGCATAGTAGCTAGCCTACTAACACCAAGAATCATCAAACAAGCCCTGCTGATATGATAAACAGTTCAAACTTACATCTAAGCATGCCATATATTACATCAAAAGCTGGTTAGGATACATCTGTTTCCATAACTCGGAGAGGGTTCGCATGATTCACCATCAAACAAAAGTAGCAAGTACCGCTGACACAATACAGTGCACTAGCCCTAAGATGGTTTGATAACACGCATCGTTCTGGTAATTAAACACAGGGCAATGCAAACTACCCTAAAGGATTAGTGCGACTAACTATTTCTTGTCAGCGATCTCTCGGGCAATGACCACAGCACGGACAGTGGCATGGGAATCAATCTCTGGGGTGATGTCCACAGGACTAACCGCGACATCGGAATCGATCTCTAGCGCGATGTCCACAGGATGGACAGCAGTATCGGTATCGATCTCCGGGGCGATGCCAACAGGACGGACCGCGACATAAAAAACGATCTCTGGGGCGTTGTCCACAGGACGGGCCACGACATTAGAAATATGGTAATAAGCCTAATATTGAAGACGTCCACCGCCACCTGCACAACCCTAATATATTAGCAAGCACATTGCAAATAATCAAAAACCACAAATATGGTAATAAGCCATTATTTTTTACCTTGTGCAGCTCACCGGGGGATCCCGTCCCTCCGGGGGCCATCTCCTCGTCCTTGATGGGGGACATTGTCGGTGTCAAAACCGACGGATCTTGGGTAGGGGGTCCCGATCTGTGCGTCTTAGGCTGATGGTAACAGGAAGCAAGGGACACAATGTTTACCCAGGTTCGGGCCCTCTCGATGGAGGTAAAACCCTACTTCCTGCTTGATTAATATTGAAGATATGAGTTGTACAAGAGTAGATCTACCACGAGATCGTAGAGGCTAAACCCTAAGAGCTAGCCTATGATGGTATGATTGTAATTGTGATCGGCCTTCTAAGGACCATCCTCTCCGGTTTATATAGACAATGGAGAGGGCTAGGGTTTACATGGAGTTGGTTACAAGGAAGGAAACATAATATCCGGATCGCCAAGCTTGTCTTCCACGCAAAGGAGAGTCACATCCGGATACGGGCCGAAGTCTTGAGTCTTGTATCTTCACGCTTCAGTAGTCCGGATGATGTATACAGTCCAGCTGTCCGGATATCCCCTAATCTAGGACTCCCTCAGTAGCCCCTGAACCAGGCATCAATGACGATGAGTCCGGCGCGCAGTCTTGTCTTCAGCATTGCAAGGCGGGTTCCTTCTCCGAATACTCCAAGGTTATTTGTCAAACACATAGACTGTGTCCGGATCTGCAAGATGATCTTCACCACCATTGTAGGGAACATAGCGTAAATCCGTTCTACTGGAAATCTTCGTACGTCGTGCCCTTGCATCATGGCCTGGTCCAACACGAACCGACGTTTCCTGCTCCACCTTGACTCGCGTTGCGAGGTGGTTTTATTGGCATGTTCTGCCAAAGCAGAGATCTTGTTCCTCTTATTACGGGATTTTTCATCAATATGGGTGTGTGTGACCCCACGGCGACCGTTGGTATGACTCCGTGTATTTTAGATAAGTCTCAAGCGGTCATGCTGAGGACTCTTGATATTAATCCCGTTTATAAAGGGGCCGAGTCCTACGCCCCTTTTCCACCTCTCCTACTTCTTCTTGCACCTCGAGCTCCAGCACTCAAAGCCTAAGCTCCAACACCCCAGATCCTCCAGTATGTCCGGGACCGACGCCAAAGGCCAGTGGGTGGCCTCCTTGATCCAAGAGGAGGATATTACTAAGCTTAGGGAGGTTGGATACCTGACCGTCGATATCTAGCACAAGCTTCTTGCTCCAGGGCATGTTATCCCCACGCCGGAGCCCAATGAGAGCGTTGTGTTCGTTCCTCAATTCCTCCAAGGCCTGGGCCTCACCCTCGAGCCCTTTGTGAGGGGGCTCATGTTCTACTATGGCTTGGATTTCCATGATCTGGCTCCAGACGCCGTCCTCCATATCTCGTCATTCATTATTGTATGCGAGGCTTTTGTCCATGTCAACCCACACTTTGGCTTATGGCTCAAGACCTTCAATGTGAAGCCAAAGATGATCAAGGGGCAACATGCGGAGTGCGGAGGTGCCATAATAAGCAAGAATGCCGATGCCCCATGGCCAGAGGGTTCTTTTCCGGAAGTATCCGATGTATGGCAACAGAGGTGGTTTTATGTCACAGCTCCCAGAGGCACAAAGTGGGTAGCCGCCCCCGAGTTCCGCTCAGGCCCTCCGTGACAGTTAGTGTCTTGGACCGATGTAGGACGGAATTATGGGCCTGCTGGTGATGTACCAGAACTGCAGAATCGTATCCAGGAGCTTATTGAGAGGGACATAAATATTGTCAGCATAATGCAAGTGATGCTAATCCGGTGGATGTTGCCGTGCAAACATCGGCCTCTCCGGATGTGGGAGTTTAATCCGGAGGGTCAGCGGACTATTAAGCACTTCTTCGGCCTGAAGCTCGAAGGAATGTGTAAATTATTCCTCAGACCACAAGTAAAGTGTCCGGACACCACTGAGGATGCGGGCCTAAGCTGCAATCGCCTAGATGCCCAAGTAAGTAGTCTTAAAGCCGGGTACTTCATTTATATTTATCATAACTATTATTCTGAAAATCCCTTCGTGGCCAGGAATGCCTCAACAAGGCGGAGAGAATCAGGTGTCCGGCGCCACTTCCTAAAGGCTCGCCCGGTCCAACCATTGCCAAGATGCTTGGCCGGGTGCTCAACAAAATCCCCTCAGGGAAAGGCGAAGGAAAGGGCGGTGAAGCCGAACTTCGCACACTATGCATCCAGACCGGGGGAACCGCTACCTCTCATATGGAGGATAGTCAGGAGGGGGAGGTTAAAGTCTCCTCCCCACGCGAGAAGAATAGGGCAGCCTCCGAAGACTTGGAGGCGGAGGCGCCCAAGCAAGGGAAGAAGGTATCACCAGGGGGCTCTGCCGTGACGGGCACCCTCACTGCATCGTGCCCACCAATGGGCCAGCCCTCCACCGAGCCGTAAGTTATTCATTAATTCGAAGGTATGGTGTTACTCCGAGATTCATAACCGGGACTTCGTCTTTTGTAGTCCGGCGAGCAGCTCTTCTCAACAGAGTTCGTCTTCGGGGGACCTTCGTCCGGAGATGATGGAGAGTGAGACTCCACCCACCTCTCAGCCTCATGAAGCGGGAGACACGGAGGTGTCGTCACGGAGGAGTCCGGATCTGCCGAAAGTGGAAGCAAACACATCAGTCACCCTGAGCCCGGAGCGTTTGGCTCCCACAGGGGGAGATGAGAAGGGTCCGTCATAGTTTGATGTCCGGCCGGACGTACTGACAGGCCTTCTGGAGCGAGCCGCACTCTCGGAGGAGCACCACTCTTTAATGAGCACGGTGCTCACGAAGATTTCTTCCGCTACCAGTGGTTAGAATGAGGCATTTATAAGCCTGCTCAAAGGCTTTGAGGTATGTAGTGAAAAATGCACTATTTTTTGGTTCTGAAGCACGCGCTAGGTGTGCTCCCTATGGATAGTAACCCCTGAGACTCTGGTTGCCTGCCATAGGCGGCAAACAGGGGATCATATAGTAATGGTTGCGCTGTATATGTGCGTAGGTATATAGGGATCCGGCAGCCGACCAGTCTCTTGAAGTTGCCGAACTAAGGAGGCAGATTGGATCTATTCATGCCGATATCACGCTGGTGAACAAACGGATGGAGGGATCACAGGGTACGTGCTCTGCTTCCCTTATTATGTTGTATAGGAAAATGTGAAAATGACGTAATGTTAATGCCCTGTGTATGCACTGCATATGGTGTTGCTGCCGTGGAGGCCCTAAGGGTAGAGCTTTCTCAGGCCAAGGAACAAGCTCGGGCTAGCAATGCGGCTGCCCTAAAGGCGGCCGAAGAGTTGAGAGCCGAACAGGCTGCTCATCGCCGAAGCGAAGAAAAGATAGCCGAAATGGCTGAAGAGTTGAAAAATGCCACCGTCCGGTATGTGCTCCTTGAAACGGAGAATAAGGCTAGTTCGGCCGAGCTGGACAAGGCACTTAATGCCGCCAAGGAGATGCGGACCGAGATCCGGGGTATGCAGGAGGAGCTCCAACAGGCTGACAAAATTGTCGCTGGGGGCTCCTCCCTACTGTGGACGAAGTTTTTGGATCCAAAGTATGCTCCCCTAGCTGGGCGCTGGAGTCCTACAGACGCATATGCGGACTTGACGAATAGTACAGCTGACGCTGCCAAGTTCTTCAAGGATCAAGGTGATAAGGAAGTGGAGAAGCTTTTCTGGTCGCAATTCAATGCTCCCACTCGCCCGCTGCTGTTAAATGAGAAGGTGGCTGCTATGGCGGAGCTTCACAGGCTATCCGGGCTTGCAATGCAGTCTGTAATAGACCATCTTTGGCCGGTGTGGCCCAAGCCGGACAGTTATTTTGGTTTGGTGCAACAATTCCTTGGGGCCATGTCTCGGATCAATGCCATGAGGAGGTCGGCATACATAGAGGGTGCGCGGATGGCCCTTGCCCGCGTTAAAGCCTATTGGACGGATATGGAGGCCACCATTATAGCGACCCAGGATCCGGCAGGCGGCCAATATCCGGCCGAGCACTACCTGGCGCAGGTCACAGAAGGTGCCCGCCTAATAGAGGCGCAATGCTCGAAGAATTTCCTCTTTGACTAAGAAGTCGAATCATTGTAAAGAACAATGTTTATTTTGATTATAAGGCTATATTTACACTTTTTGCCTGAAAATATGATTGTGTCCCATGTACGACCGTTTTTATATGTATAAGTAGTCCGAAAGATAGCAGTCGTTGGCTTCAGCCCCCACACATACAATGCGAGGGTGTTCGCGAAAAATATTCTTAATAACACTTGATCCAATATCTTGGTCCATTAAGGAGGTGATCGCACGTCGAACTAGGCAACCGGACTATATAGCTATAACACTTTCGCTTAGCCATGGGAGTCTAATGGTGGGGCTACTATGTAGCCCCTGGTACATTCGCGTGCATCCGGATACGGCCGCGTATGTACGTGGCCGGAAAACAGCCCTTCGTTAATGCGGAGGAATCCTTAAAGATTCCGGTGGGTCTTCGACTGGTTGAACAGTCTCTCGCTGTATCATGACAGTCAGTTTTTGGCTTTCTCTACTGAGGCCCTCATCCGGAATAACCAGGGCACAATCGCAGTAGTTCTCCTTTGGACTGCCTTAGCCGATAATAACGGAACATAAGGAGGCAAACCCAGGAGCCGGACAAACCCAACATTTGACCAAAGACATGATTCGGAGCTGATGCATATAAGGCCAAACTCGTGACACCGAACACTCCCGAAGGTATTCGTTCTTTGTGAAAGAAAACAGGCTGACGAAAGCCTGCTATAAACCCTAAGGTTCCAGGCACGTGCGATGAATCTGTCGTGGCGAAATGCCAATAACGGCAGTATCCTCTGTGGGTATGGCACCCATGGGATGGTTAAACAACAAGAGGCAGTAAAAAAGGTTTACAAAGGGGCTTAATCTAAAAAGAAACCTGTTGAACGGGGCCCTGCTACACGTCTGCGCCTTTGTCTCCATTGTGCCGTATCCTGGAAGGGTATCCCGCGGACGTTGTCTGTGAAAAAAGAAAACTCGTAGGAGAGTACAACGTAAGTAAGCGATGGATAATAAAAGTGTTAGATACTGGTCTGCCAATAAGGTTGAGCAAGTGTGGGGCTGTATTAAATATTTATAGCCCCTGGTTTCCTCTATGGGAGTACATATACGGTGCCCTGGTTGAATTTTATCCGGGCTACAGGACTCGTCTAACCGTGTTTGTGGTCTTAATGACCAGTCATGTATATGATATTTGGAGGCCGCTTACAGTCCGGCCGCCAGGGCCGTCACGTGTTCCTCTGCGTGTGAAGAGCGCTCTGTGATTCCGCTAACGGTGATGATGCCACGTGGACCGGGCATCTTGAGTGTAAGGTAGCCATAATGCGGCAATGCGTTGAAGCGGGCGAAGGCCATTCTTCCAAGCAATGCATGATACCCGCTTTGGAAGGGTGCGATGGTGAAGAGCAGTTGTTCACTTCTGGAGTTGCGTGGGGAGCCGAATGTTACTTCCAGCACGACGGAGCCCCTGCCGTAGGCTTCAACGCCTGGTATCACCCCTTTAAAGGCAGTGTTGCTTCGGCTAATTCTGGATGGGTTTATCCCCATTCTGTGAATAGTGTCCTCGTGTTAGGACCCCGACTCAATGCCACATCGATCTAGCATGTAACACCTCATATCACTTTGCGTCCTCACGCACGGTATCCCCACGGATGTCGCCTTACCTTTGCCCGGGACCGTTTGCGCCTTTTGGCACACGTATATGATAGTGTCGCTAGCATCCATATGATAAGGAGCCCGGGCTGCCATGGCTAGTCGTAAACCCAAAGTGGCACAAACTTACAGGGATAGGCATCCATGACCCAACATCGAACGTGTTGGTCATCAGCGAGTGAATCCAGGCTGTAGCACTGGGATAGCAGGACTCCGGTATTCATCGTGTGACATTTCCCCGAAGGGACAGACACAGGAACAAAGAAGGACACATGCCGACCAGCCTAAGTGTTTCAGAGCAGTAGCAAGCTACCATGGTTCAGTGGAAGCACTAGGAGACATTTCCCGGTAAGAGAGGCTACTAAGGATAAACAACTAGATAGTCAGATCCCACACATATCAAGCATTTCAAATCATACACACAATATGCTCGATATGTGCAAATGCAACATGGCATCACAACATAACTCTACGACTCAAAGTATTTATTTAGTAGGCTCCGAGGAGCGAGATATTACAAACATGGGTCTCATGACCCAACAATCAGAGCATACAAGTCAAAGCACAAGCGGAAGCTTAACATGTCTGAGTACAGACATCTACAAATGGAAAAAAGGCTGAGAAGCCTGACGATCTACCAGATCCTGCCGAGGGCACAAGATCGTAGCTGAGGTAACAAGCTAAACGTCGAAGTCCACGCGTAACTACTAGCGAGACTGAAGTCTCTCTGCAAAAACGTAAAATAGGCAAACATGAGTACAAATGTACCCAGCAAGACTTACATCAGAACAAACTACATATGCATCATTATCAACAAAGGGGGTGGTGGAGTTTAACTGCAGCAAGCCAGCTTTGACTCGGTGGCTAACCTGGACTACGACTGCAAGTAAATCTTTTGAGGTAGCGCACACGAGTCCACATATTCACCATATCAATACACCACTATGGATCCGCTCCCGTCTCCCTACGAGAATGATATCCATAGCACTCACACTTATCTTGCGCATTTTAGAGTATCCACTTTCACTTGTCTATGAACTGTACAGGCAACCCAGAAGTCCTTTATCGCGGACACGGCTATTCGAATAGATCATATTAACCCTGCAGGGGTGTACTTCTTCACACACACTCTCACCACTTACCGCCGTTTACACGACATGTACTCGGCAACCTTCAAGCGGAAGCCCAGCAAGGGTGTCGGCCACGACCTGACTAACCACACAAGTCTCTCATCCAGGTTCATTGCCTATTCGGGTTCCATCCGCAAGGAGATCCGGCCGGGGTGTCGCTCACGGCCCCAAACAATGTGTGCAGGGTTCCCAAGCCCACCATCCGGGTGCCACTTGGTACACCGGGCCACTGTGCCTAGTCTGTCCCAAGCCCACCTGTACCGGGTGCCACTTGGTAGACTACTAACACTACCTACAAACACCAGAAACTAGTTGCAACTCCTGGACAGAGACCAGGTTGATTAATAAGTCGAGAGGGGCACTTAAGCATTCCAATGTGTGGTAGTAGCTGTTCATGGATCACAAACACAGAACTCAGTTCCTGAGGACGGCTGCAATGAGACAACCTACCATGTACTCCTACATGGCCTCTCACCGCTACCTTTACCAAATCATGTTCACACATTTAGCTCACACACAGTAGGACATGGTCACACACCTCCAATTCATCCCCGATGAATCAGACCGGACTCAACTCTAAGAAGTAGCAGGCATGACAAACAAGCATGAATGAGTAGGCACAACAGGGCTCAAACAACTCCTACTCATGCTAGTGGGTTTCATCTATTTACTCTGGCAATGACAGGTCATGCAGAGGATAAAGGGGTTCAGCTACCGCAGCAAGTAACAGATGAATCGTTGTTGTCCTAATGCAGTAAAAGAGAGCAGGAGCGAGAGAGTGGGATTGTATCGGAATGAACAAGTGGGTTTTGCTTGCCTGGCACTTCTGAAGATAGTATAGCTCTTCATCGGTGTCATCGAACTCATCGTCGGGACCACGTCTATCGAGAGGGGACAAACACCGGCAAACAAGGAAGAACACAATCAATGCAATGCAACAATATTATGCATGAATGTGACATGGCAATATGCTGTGGTTTGAGCTAATGCAACTAAAACCAGATTAAATGAAGTTGGTTTGAATCCAAGATTCAAATTCAAACTCCATATGTGCTGTTTTAAATGCCCTTTATATGATTTGTACTAAACAGCAGCTATAAGTTGTTCTAACATGCATGCAAATGGTACAGATGGATAGATTGGATTTTTCTGATCATTTTTCATATATAAATTATTTGATTTGGAGCTACGGTTGAATTTCTATGAATTTTGGAAGTTTAAGCTATTTTCTGGAATTTCCTGGATTATTTTTATTCCAGAAAATGATTAATTGCATCAGCAGCACGTCGGGGTGACATCGGCAGAGTCAACAGGGCTCGTCCAGGTCAAACCTGACCTGTGGGGCCCATGTGTCAGTGACTAACTAAACTAACCTAGTTTAATTAGCACTAACCTAGTTTAAACTAATTAAATTTAAACCTAAACTAGATTAATTAGCCGGGAGGGCCCGCATGTCATAGACCCAGGGGAGGTCAAATCCCCTAGTCAACCGGGGGCTAAACCACCGGCATTTAGCCGCCGGCGGCAGCGGACGCGGCGGGGCACTCGGGCACGGGGTGTGGTGCCCCGTTTGCAGCGTGGCTGAGCTCGTTCAAGAGCCCAGACCAGCGCGCGTCGGGTGGTGGAGCCAGCCGGGCCTGGGGCGGCCGGAGGTGACGGCGAGGAGCTCGGCCGTGACGGCTGGAGTTCGGGTGGCCACGGGTTAGCTGCTGCGGCATGCAAACGGGAGGGTGCTTGCGCTAGGAATGCTCTACGGGACGCTGTGAACGCGTTAGGCTCACCGGGGTGACCAAATGGTCACCGGAGCTACGTCGACGGCGAGCTCGGGCGGCAGCGTGCTACGGACATCCAGGGGGGCGACGCCTATGGCGAGCAAACGACGCGGAGAAGAGGGGGGTTCGACACAGGATCTCACAGCGAGTCGGACGAGGTAGGCGGAGAGCTCGGGCAGGCGGAGACGGCGATGGACCGACGATGGCGATCTCGGCATCGGGAGGTTGAAGACGAGCTTGGTGAGGTCATTCGGGGGCTTCCGGTGCCGCGTGGCTCAGCGGAGAGGGATAGGGCAACAAGGCGGAGCTTCTGGACTGCTCGAGGGGACGAGGGAGAGGCGATGGCCGAGGTGGTGCTCGTCGGCGGCGGCGAGCGTGTTCGGTGAGGTGGGAAATGGCGAGAGAGGGAGCAGGGAAAGAGTGAGAGAGGTTGGGAGGATCGGGACGACACCGGGGCATTCATCCACGCGTCCAGGGGCTCGGCGGCAAGAAGGAGGTGGCCGCGTTCGGTTGCGCGCTCGCCACGCACCTGCTTCTCCTTCTGGCAGAAGGTTGAAGAAGCAGGCAGCGTTGGCTGGGCTGGGCCAGCCAACTGGGCCGCCAGGTGGCCTGGCCAGGTGGGCTGCACAGCAGGTAGGTCTAGGTAACTTTCTCTCCCTTCTCTATTCTATTTAGTTTTCTATTTTTCTATTTCTTCTGTAAATGTTGGGCTTTATTAAAAATACTTAGGCACACTCAAAAATCACCAAACTGCTCATGGCCACTGTTTGGAATATATCCAACATGGAACATTTCAGTTTAGGATTATATGGACATTTTAAATATTTTATAGAATTTAAATGCCCAAATTCAAATAGAGTATGATTTAATTCAGATCCCAAATATGTCATGGAAAAATGTGCATCACCTCTGGCTACTGTTTACAGTATTTCCCATAAATGATGAACATTTTTGAAAGCCATTTGGACTTACTGAAAATATTTTAGGTGAACCTAGTGAATTCCTTTAATGCTAGGGTTTAGGCAATCCCCATTTCAATCTTAAATAAAATTTAGACATGATGCACACATAAAGGGCTAGCCTACTGCATATCAGGACCAGGGATGTGACAACTCACCCCCACTAAACAAAAATCTCGTCCCGAGATTCAAGCGTAGGGTAAGATGAAGGGGGGCGCAAACTAACACAATCTTCACGATCCAGGTGGCACTTCATAAGGGCGTTAACTCGATCACCATCTTTGTCTCGTCGTCTTGCTCTGAGAACTCCAACTAACATGACAATGAGAGGGAAGGGAAAAATCTAAAAGAATCGATCTTCTCGGAGATCAAGCAACTCAAGATCAACTCACGGAGTAAGACATAGCACAACTCTCGAGCTGGAACGCGAAACACACATCCAAAGGGATGGGGTGAAACAGATGACCAGGGCTCACTACGTAGACAACAATTCCATACTTAAGAGGGTGGTGAACGGTTGTCAACGTAGCAAGGAGTTGAGTTGCCATGATGCCACAGCGGGACATCCTGGAGGAGGGTGATTCGTAGATTATTACCTTAAGTGGCAAAAAGAATTACCTTCGATTCAGAGATCATTGAAACTCTTTTATACCAACCTAAGGCAATTCTCGAGCGACCATTTGGAGGGGTTCGATAGAATGGCATACCCGGATTAGAATGGATGATGTGGATTACCTTGTTGAAAACAACACAAGGGATGATTTTAGTAACTGGGGAGAAGCTCAACAGTGGAGAGTGAGTCCACTGTTTGAAAAGTTATAGCATAACTGAGGAAGTCTGGGGCAATCCCAGTTAGTGCCGGTGATAACACCTAGTGTTTGTGCATGCTCTCAAGAAGTTGAGCATTTCCATAATCATCAAGATTTACCAACATCCGTGTCAAGGGTGCTGACAACACAACATACTACCATGATGAATACCGGTGGAAGACATGCAGAAGCAAAGGAAGATAACACCTTCTCAGATTTCACCTTAGCGGGGCCAAGGGGACAAAATATGGATGATCGACCGAGAGACATTTAACACTCTGCTTCTAATGTTCTCCTTGATGTGCTGGTGCAACCCGTTAATTAAAATGGTTTGGTACCCAGAACATCAAGTAAAAGGTCGGACTTCGGGAACACAAAGATCATAAGGCACAACTAGGGAGTAAATCCTACGAAGTCCTTACGGGGAGGTGGCCAACTTCCTCAATCAAGATATTATAATAACAGGTCTTCCGGCTAGGTGTGTTGGCCACGGCATTCTCTTTACCGGGTTACAGAGAGGCCAATATTATAGTTCTTGGGAAAAGGTCCAACCATCATATCTGCCTGAGATTCAGATCTGGTTGGTGTCAGAATAATCCAGACTCATCGAGTCTAGGAAGAAAAATGAAAGTTTGCAACATAAATCAACGAGATGACGTTGCGAGATTCTCGGGGAATGAACTACAATAGCAAGCTCCAAAACATGAGCTGGTTCTGCTACAACATATGAACACGTTGTCCCAGACAAACATGATCACATAGTAGTCTTACAATAAAACACTACCGAGTTCCGGTAGGGAACCATCATCGAGGATATCGAAGTCCTTACATAAGTCCGGATTAGCTCTTATGAAGGAACTCCTTCTCCTTGAACAAACCAGTCAGTGGTTTGGTGTGCTAAGGATACATATCGAATGGAGGTTGCAAGTCTCCAAACCACAGAATGCTTCGCACGTATGCATGACCGATTTGGGATGATTCTAGAGGAAGCAACATTGACTTTCTTGAATTCACGACGGCAGCTTGCATCAAATGCACATGAACTGGAGGAAGTCACTTCTTAGTATGTCCCTTTGTATTCGGTATTTAGTTTGCCGGCCTACTTGAAGACCCAGCACTCTCTATGGGTGTGGTTCGCTGGTTTCTCTGGGGTACCATGAATTTGGCATAGTCTGTCCAGGATTCTGTTCAGACCGGACAGTCCCTCTTTACTGCCTTTAAATGGCTTCTTTTGCTGAGAGCCCCTGAATCCGGCATTAACCGTTGTGTTATCCGGGCTCTCTTCCTTGTTTTGGCGTTTGTGTTAATTATGCTGTGGCTTCCGGTTGCCATCCCTTATTTTGGACGTGTTGGGGTCGCTGGTGCCTTTACGGGCTAGCCAGCTATCTTCACCTGCGCAAAAGTGGGTCATAAGGCTTGTTAAGGCTGCCATTGTCCTTGGCTTTTCTTGGCCGTGGTGTCTGGCAAGCCATTCATCACAGATGTTGTGTTTGAATGCCGCTAAGGCTTCGACGTCTAGACAATCGACAATTTGATTCTTTTTAGTGAGGAATCTATTCCAAAGCTTGCGGGCGGACTCTCTGGGTTGTTGGATTATGTGACTTAGATCGTCTACATCTGGAGGCCGGACATAAGTCCCTTGAAAGTTGGCCCTGAAAGTGTCCTCGAGTTCCTCCCAACTCCCCATTGAGTTTTCGGGGAGGCTTTTCAACCAGTGCCGAGCTGGTCCCTTCAGCTTGAGGGGAAGGTATTTGATGGCATAGAGATCGTCCCCACGAGCCATGTGAATATGCAGGATAAAATCCTTGATCCAGACCCCTGGTTCTGTCGTTCCGTCATATGCCTCTATGTTCACAGGTTTAAAACCTTGTGGGAATTCATGGTCTAGTACTTCTTCGGTGAAGCACAGGGGGTGAGCAGCCCCTCTGTATCTGGACGCGTCGTGGCATGTTCTCGGCTGTTGTTGTGTCCGTAGTTTAGTCCGATCTAGTATGTGGCTTGTATTAGCGTTTGGGTGACCATAGTCCCACGTCGGAGTGTGTCCTTTAGATCCGTAGATGGACCTGGCTGCACCGGCCTTCTTATCCAGCATCTCATGTAGATCGTGTGCAGTGCCAGTAGCCGCTCTGTTGTGGTTGTGAAGCGGTACGTCTGGTCTCCTGGTTGTATTATTCTTTGGTGGAACGGCCTCGTCGTCGAATTCTGGCAGTAGCTTGCATTTTGGATAGCTCTTTGTATGGCGATCGTCGTCGTATCTTTCTTCGGTGTCTCGCACTTTGTTCCATCTGTGGCTGAGCTTTTCCTGTGCATCCTTAAGCCGTTGTTTCTGCTTCTTTAGACTTCTTGTTGTGGCCATAAGCTTTCGGTGGAGGTTGTCTCGTTCCACTCGTTCGTCCGGGATGATGAATGCATCATCATCCGGACTGTGTTCCTGTTCTGGGGCGGTTTCATGAGCTCGTCCCTCCGGGTTATTGTGATCGGATATTTGCTCCGAACTTGGTTTGGCGTGACCTGGCTCCTCCTGCTCCATTGCTGGGTCCGTGTGGTCATTACTGCCTTCTGGTATGTCGACCCTTCTTGCGCTTTTCTCGCTATTTTTGCTGTTGCTGGATTTTGAGCAACGTCTGCGCCGTCCGTTTTGGCTTTTGCCTGGGTGTTTTATCCTCCGGACTATCGTCGTCATCCTTCTTGGGCGTATCCACCATGTATATATCGTGTGACAAGGTAGTAGTCCCGCGCCCTAGAGATTCTGAAGCTTCCCCTGCAGCATCGTCCATACCGTCGGTGTCTTCATGGTCAAAGTTAAGAACGTCGGTTAAATCATCGATCCTGGCAATGAAGTGGGTGGTGGGTGGGCAACGAATTCCTTCGTCGCCTGCTTCCCACTCAGGCCGGACATAGTTCGGCCAAAAGCCTCCTGACAAAGAGAGAGACTTTAATGAGTTCAGCATGTCACCAAAGGGCGGGTGTTGGAAGATGTCCGCAGCGGTAAACTCCATTACCGGAGCACAACCTGGTTTGACTAGCTCGAAGGTATGCGGACTGGAACCAACAACCGGATACGAGTCCGGGGGCCCGGGGTCACACGCCTCCACAGAGGTGAGACATGTGTTCGGCTCCACCGCTAATGAGTATGCGGCCTGCGGGGCGGGGTCTACCCCTTCGTCCTTAGGCAACAAAACCTGCTCCAGATTTAGATTCGGGGCTACTGCTGGGGTGATATCCCGAGCATTGTCCGACAACGGGTCTAGGCCGTGCTCATCGTGACTATCCGGCGCTCCTGGCACAGGGCCGAATCCGTTGAAGATCAAGTCTCCGTGAATATCCGTCGTGTAGTTCAGGTCTCCGAACCTGGTCTGGTGGCCAGGGCGTAATTGTCGATCTACTCCAGATGGCCAAGCGAATTGGCCCGCAGCACGAAGCCGCCGGACACAAAGGTCTGTCCGGGGAGAAAAGTCTCACTCTGGACCGTGTTGTTGACGATTGAAGACGCCATCAAGCCTCAAAGCGACGACATAGAGGAACTCTCAATGAAAGCACCAATGTCGGTGTCAAAACCGGCGGATCTCGGGTAGGGGGTCCCGATCTGTGCGTCTTAGGCTGATGGTAACAGGAAGCAAGGGACACAATGTTTACCCAGGTTCAGGCCCTCTCGATGGAGGTAAAACCCTACTTCCTGCTTGATTAATATTGAAGATATGAGTTGTACAAGAGTAGATCTACCACGAGATCGTAGAGGCTAAACTCTAAGAGCTAGCCTATGATGGTATGATTATAATTGTGATCGGCCTTCTAAGGACCATCCTCTCCGGTTTATATAGACAACGGAGAGGGCTAGGGTTTACATGGAGTCGGTTACAAGGAAGGAAACATAATATCCGGATCGCCAAGCTTGTCTTCCACGCAAAGGAGAGTCCCATACGGACACGGGCTGAAGTCTTGAGTCTTGTATCTTCACGCGTCAATAGTCCGGACGATGTATACAGTCCGGCTGTCCGGATAACCCCTAATCCAGGACTCCCTCAGCCATCACCTTGCCAGGGGAATACTGCTTATCAACGGCGACTATCTCCTCAAACTCGGCCTTCAGCCTCGCATAGGTCCCCATCAGAGTTTCTGGGGTAGGCACGGTAGGGCCCTTGCTGTTCTTCCAACTTTCTTTGAGGATTTCGTCCGCCAACATCGTCAAATCTTTGAACAGTGCTTGTTTCTTGGAGTTCTTTGTCTCCATGGGTTGGCCTGCCAACATGGTCAATTCGTTGGTCGGTGCTTGCTTCCTGGAGATCGCTGTCTCCAGTGGGTTGTTCGCCGGGAACTCTTTGCCTAGTGCTCCAGGATCTGTCAATGAACTGACTAACAAAAAGCAATCGAAGGGAAACCACAATCGCAATGAAAACGGGAAAAGAATAGGCTGTGAGTATCGATCGGTGCTTCGCAAAAACAAGATTCTTGGAATGAAAATATAGCAGCATCACTGATTCGCCCACCTTTCCTTCATCGGTACAGAAGAAAAATGGCAGAAGTGAGTGGCCCGGAGTGAGGTTTTCTTCAAGAAAGGGGAGAAGGGGCTTCAACGAGCGTTCCAGTGAAATGATGGTTGCTTCGTCCAGTCCAACTTCGAGGCCACTTTACCACTGCTGGTAAAGGTGTCGGTTTTGTGATATGACGGGTCATGACGGCCACACCGGGGTGACTGGTGAGTCTCGACTGTAGCACCTCGCTATGGTTTCGTGGATGGCACACGGGCCCGAATGCTTTGATGTCCTGCATGTAGATAGAGAGGCTAGTCATATAGGAGTGCTCAATATTGTGCACCGCGACCAAGGCGCAGAGGAAAACGAGAGAACTACATAATTAATGCATGAGTTTAATTAGCGTAGTTTTGTAAAGCATATGAGATACATTCTTTCAATCGCAAAATTCCTTGGTTGATGACATTTGACATTTGAGCCCTATAAATCGGAAGGGAGGGAGTACTGCATGCGGTGTAGTCTAGTCACTTGTTGAAATCTCTAGAAAGGCAAATACTCCTTTCCGGTTTATAGGGCTATACTAGCAAGTACTAGTACTACAATAATGGGCTCAAATAGCAATTTTGTCTCATGCAAGAGCCTGGCTATATGCGTGCTCCAAGGCACCACACCACGCCCCACCCCTACACAAAGACTGCCACGTGAGGGTTGCACTTGGCTCTTCGCCTCTTCGAGAAGACGAACAATGATGTTACTCCTACTTCTACAATATCGAATCCACTGCTGCATGTCCCTCCACCTCGTGCGAGAGGGATAGCGTGTAGCGAAAGCTTCTACTAGTCCTGCCAGCCACCACGCTCATGCGCGAGGGAGGGACGCAGCTTCATTGACTTACTGCTCCTGCCTTTGCGTCTATGACAAGTGGGCCCAGCAGGTGGTTGGCCCACCTGTCATGCAGCCAAAGGCAGGTGCAGTTAAGGCACCAAAGCTTAGTCCGCGAGGGAGAGGGCGTTGTAGTAATCAAACTTCTCGGTCTTGTACGAGCTGACGCGACACATCAAAGCACTGCACTCGATATAAGTCTTTTTACACATTTCAAATGGACTACAACATATGGATGTATGTAGACATATTTTTCTTCGTATGTACTCCCTCCATTACTAAATATAAGCCTTTCTAGAGATTTCACTAAGGACTACATACAGACCAAAATGAGCGAACCTACACTCTAAAGTGCGTCTACATACATCTGTATGTAGTTTCCATTGAAATCTCTAGAAAGACTTACATTTAGGAACAGAGGGAGTAGTCACTTGTTGCAATCTCTAAAAAGACTTATATTTGGAAACGGAGGGAGTACAACGCATGCATGCATGTCGTGACTTTCCTTTTGATACTTGCATGTGTTGATTTGATGCACCTTGCAAAATTTTGACTATAAATTTAACTAACCAAATTTTCATGCATGTCACAAAAAATTACGAGGCTGTTTGGATGTGACTATGTTTGTCTTATGTTGCCACATTATTTTTCCCACACTTGCCACACTTTCCTGACTTGAGTTGCTCAACTTGTTAGACACACTTTGGCTTGCCTAAGGGAATATTGCCACACTTTTTGTGTCTATGACATGTGGGGTTCACTGCTAATAAAAAAATACTTGTCTTAGGTGTGGCTAATAAAAAGACTTATATTTAGGAATGGAGGGAGTAGAAAATATAAATAAGAATGCATGTTGGGGCAACCCAGGTTTCGATAATTTTAGTCGTGGGTTTGTTCACAATTTTTACGAGGGGGTGGTTGTTCATTTAATGGAGGGACCTATACCAGACTTGAACGATACAAAGCGCGACCTGGCACACCGTAACACCACTTGGAACAAGTGGGTAGCTATCTCAAAAAACAATCAACAACTAAAAAAACGGCGACCTGGCACGTAGTACATAATTTTAGATGATTGTTTTGATGGAGTGAAAAAGGAAAACTACCCCACTACGTATATATAGGCCGGAGCCTCCGCGCTTGCTTGCTAGGGCTCCTCTATTCACACACTCTTGACCTCTCCAGATCTAAACAAGATAGGGGTGGTAACACTGTCTTTCTCCCTTCAAAAAAAACTATCTTTCTATCCTCACCGCTGGTTACAGATCAGGACGTATCCCCCTCCGCTGGTGAAGGAGAGGAGGGGCAGCGTTTAGGCCGTCGTCGACAGTGAGGTTGGAGACCCACTCCCGGCCGCACCGTTATCTCTACCGAGCGCCGGCGCGGGAGGTCCTCCGAACCCTTCGTCAAGGCCCTAGTGTGGGCGGATCCGGCCTCCCGCCGCCAGCTATCCACATCCCGACGACCTTCAGGTATATCTTCCTTCGAAACTGCCTTAGCTCTACTTCCCCAGCTCGTGACATCGCTGCATGTGCATCATTTTCTACCTCTCAGCCCCTCTCTATCGGATGGTCCAATGTCACCTATTTTTTTCTATTGTTAGAGGTAAAGCTACTTCATGGAGTCGAATCTTGTACTTGGTTCAAACAAGAAATAAAGTGGGGGTGGGGGAATTTAGTATGTACATCGGACTTGGTACAAACAGGAAGGAAAGGGGGCGAAAGTAGTACAGGCTGGTCATTCAACCGGTCTCTTGGTCTAAAAGGGAAATATAGGGGTAACGTTGTACACAGTGTTATGACCAGGACTAGATTTGCTATCCACACATAGGAGTAGGTGGTTAGAGTGAACAAAAATGGGACCAACCCAGATATGTTTCTTGGATGTTTGTTTCTCGGGGCAACAAACTATGAATCACCACTTTATGCCCCTGTTTAGGTACATGGTGCTGGACTGCTGGTGCACCCACTGTCCCATGCCCTTATACCAAATATTTAGCTGTTCTTAATCTAATGCCCCTAGTAAAATGAAGCCATGTGTCGGCGTCCTGGACTTGGGGGTATCGAGTCCTGCCTACCTACGGCCCACCGTGTGGCTCCATCGATGGCCTGGTATGGCCTAGCTTCAACACCAACACCACAAGACCCTCGCGAGGAGCCAAGCCTCGCGAGGCGGACAACGCCAAGACCCCTCAAGAAGATGGCCACCTCAGGAGGGCTCCTAAGGGGCAGAGAGTTCTATGCAGCTATGTCACGCCCAATATGCGACCCTATCCGAAAGGAACTCGAAGGTCCCACCAAGGATAGACCCGCATATTGAAACGCTTTTGCAAGGTGGATATCATTACATCAACATTACATAATAGATGGGGATACATACATAAGGCATACAATGCCACTCGAATACAACATCACAATACATAAGATCAACATCCGACTACGGATGTAACACAAACAGAAACTCAAACGACATCCACCCTGCTAGCCCAGGCTGCCGACCTGGAACCTATCCCCTGATCGAAGAAGAAGCAGAAGAAGAACTCAACGCAAGCAAGCATCGCTCTCGCGTCAGGATCATCGCATAACCTGTACCTGCAACTATTGTTGTAGTAATCTGTGAGCCACGAGGACTCAGCAATCCCATTACCATCGGTATCAAGACTAGCAAAGCTTAATAGGAAAGGAAGGGGTAAAGTGGTGAGGTTGTAGCAACGACTAAGCATGATATGGTGGCTAACATACGCAAATAAGAGCGAGAAGAGAGCAAATGGAACGGTCGTCAACTAGTAATGATCAAGAAGTGATCCTGAACTCCTACTTACGTCAAACATAACCCAAAGACCGTGTTCACTTCCCGGACTCCGCCGAGAAGAGACCATCACGGCTACACACGCGGTTGATGCGTTTTACTTCGGATCTGGTGTCAAGTTATCTACAACCGGACATTAACAAATTCCCATCTGCCTATAACCGCAGGCATGGCTTTCGAAAGATTATACCCTGCAGGGGTGTCCCAACTTATCCCATGATAAGCTCTCGCGATCAACGAAGGATATACCTTCTCCCAGGAAGACCCGATCAGACTCGGAATCCCGGTTTACAAGACATTTCAACAATGATAAAACAAGACCAGCAAGACCGCCCGATGCGCCAACAATCCCGATAGGAGCTGCACATATCTTGTTCTCAGGGCAACACCGGATAAGCTAAGCGTACAGGTACCGACGTAACCCAAGTTGCCAAGGGATGGTCCCGCACGGTGCTCTAGTTTGGACCAACACTTAGACAAGCATTGGCCCGGGGGGCTGTAATAAAGATGACCCTTGGGTTAATTACTCCCAAGGGAAATATAGGTGGTGGTGAGGCAAATGGTAAAACGAAGGTTGGGCCTTGCTGGAGGAGTTTTATTCAAAGCGCACTGTCAAGGGGGTCCCATAAATCACCCGACCGCGTAAGGAAAGCAAAATCCGGGAACACAACACCGGTATGACAGAAACTAGGGCAGCAAGACTGGAACAAAACACCAGGCATAAGGCCGAGCCTTCCACCCTTTACCAAGTATATAGATGCATTAATAATAATATAATAGATATTGTGATATCCCAACAAAATCCTGTCCACCAAGGAGCAATCTTCAGCTTCACCTGCAACTAGCAACGCTATAAGAGGGGCTGAGCAAAAGCGGTAACATAGCCAAACAACGGTTTGCATAGGAAAGGTATCAAAGATTAGAGGTTCATGGCAATATGGGAGGCTTGATAAACAGGTGATAGGTAGCGAAGCAAAGCGATAGAACGAAGCAACTAGCATAGCAACGATAGTAGTGAGATCCAGGGTAGCGGTCATCTTGCCTGAAATCCCGCAAGGAAGAAGAACGAGTCCATGAAGAAGATGAACGGATGAAGCCGAACCCAGCGTAGACGAACGAACCCTCACGATTGCAACGAAACAGGAACTATCGAGAAGAAACACACAACATGGTAAACACACCACACAAGAACAAGGCATGATGCACAACAAGCATGATGCAAGACAAGACTACATGAAGCTACTAATGGCAAGAGTTGATGCAAACAAGAGCAACACATCAAGGCAAGTTTAAATGAGGCCGGGAACAACATATAACAATTTCGGTAAGTCCTCATATGCAAATTTCGAAGTTGGTCCAGATCTGAATAAACCTTATGTTCAAGTTGTTAAACAGCAAGTTAAAATGCACCATGATGATCTACATGAGATTCTAGTCAAGTTACATATAAAGTTCATTTAATTCGGAGCTACGGCCTAGAAGATATGAGCAAAACAAGTCAAACATGGCATTGATGCAAAATGCACCCAAACATCAAGCAAACACCTCAAAACAAGGATGCAACATGATAATATGAAACTACATGCAATTCTAAGAAAGTTTCATATAGAGCACACTCAAAGCGGAGCAACGGTTCAACACACACACACACACGAAACAAGTTTAAAGAACAAGCTGTCCAAAACAGCAACTAGGCATATTGCAAGCATCAAAACAACATGCTACAGGACCTCAACAAGAAAACAAAAGGCATGGGCATGATGTACAGGTAATGCATAACAAAACATGAACACTAAGCTATCTCCAGAAATCACTAGAACATGCTCAAACACACATGGCAAGATTGCAAATAATAACAGTTCAGACTTTGCAGAAAATAACATCAGGTTGCAATGTTTAGAGCTATCAAACAACATGTTACAGGAACTTATTATGGCAAGCAAAGGTATGGAATGAATCTACTAATTGCATAGATCAAAATTCCCTTACTGACCATGAGCCAAAAAGTACCAGAAGATATGATGGCACCCATGTACACATAGCAAGTTTCGTTAACACATTCAGCAAGCAAAGCATGGCATTGACAGAATTACGAAGGCATCTTCGTGAGCTCGATGCACTCACTACAGAGCATTTCATGATAAACTAAGCATACATCCCTCAATAAGACATGGCATAGAAGCTATACATGGCAAGAACAACATCATAGCATACACGGATCAACTACAACAACCTTGGCAAAATTGAATAACATGTAAACAATCTGCCAGGAAACATTTTGAAGCAAAAGTAGAGCACGAAAATGACATGCTAGACTACACCATAATTGTAACCATGGGCATGCATGGATAGACAGAAACCATATGTTCAAAACATCCTTACTGAAGTATCTCAAAATATGCATGGATCTCTGTAGCATCAAGTTTACATGGCATCAAAATAACAGCAGAACAGGGACTAAAATCAGCAACATCACGATGCCTAGTTTGCATGCTTATGCTAGTCACCACATTGATCACAAAAATACATGGTAAGCACGTCTGTAAAGAAGACATGGCATAGATCAAAACACATGTAGACATCAACCTCATAGGATGCACACATCAATCATGGCAAAAATGACAAAAGAGCATGTTCTGTTAACTGGCAGCAGAAAACATTATGAAGCACTCTTGCAACGATGATTCAGGCATCAAGATGAACTCAAATGAATATGATGAAATGGAATGAAATGAAGTACTCGTTGAGGCGAACAATTTGACATATTACACGCACGAAAGGGAGCTACATGCACAGAGTTATGATGCATTGAACATGGCATGATAATGTCAAAATCTGGGACTTAGTCGTTTTCTGAAAAAAAACAGGACGGGCGTTATATAGTAAAATGTGCACGGGCGGGTTTTGAGGGTGGCTCACCATGGGCTTCGGCCCACGTGAAGAGGAGGCCAGGCAGGCCGACCGGGATGCTAGGCCGGGGCGCTTGGACTGGGCCTTGGCGGGGGACGACGGCCCACGGAGACGCGTGCGGCGGCGGCGCGGTCAACGGGCACGGGGAGCGAGCGGCTCCTCTGCTCGCTCCCGAGCTACCCCATGGAGGCAGCGGGATCCCGCAAGGCTGGCGAGGGCGGAGGAGGCCATGGGGCGGCGGTCCCGGCCGGATCCGGACAGATCTGGCCCCAGGGAGACCGTTCCAGGAGGCGGCGGTGGCAGGGGAGCCTCGGGCGGCGACGAAGGCCATGGCGGCGGCGGCCTGCAGGGAGAAGAGAGAGAGCGAGGTGAGAGAGAGAGCGGAAACGCAGGGAGAGGGAGCAGGGGACGGCGAGGCTTGGCCTGGCGAGGTCGCCGGCGGGGCACTGCTCCGGCGACGGGGAAGCGCGCAAGGGGGGCGGAGGCGCTCGGGCAGAGGCTCAGCCTCGGGCGCAGGAGGCGAGCGCTGCGGGCGGCGGCACGGAGCGAGCCTCGGCCCAGATCAGGGCCCAGGCGGGCCACGCACGGGCTTCGGCGGGCCCGAGCGGCTGGAGGCGCGGGAGGACGGAGGGAACAGGTGGCAGCGCCTGGGTGGCTGCGGCGGTGCTGGAGGGTGAGGTGGCACGCGGGGAGTGGTTGAAGGGGCGTGGCGGCGGCGTGGCCAAGTGGCGAAGGTGGTTTGGCCGGCGCGGGAATTGAGGAGGGAAAGGGCTAGAGGTAGGTGGGGGGCTAGGGGCTGCCCAAAATGGACTAGGAGGTCCATATATAGCAGGGGGCTATGGTTAGAGGGGGGTTTTGGACCGTTTTGGAGCCTCCGATCGTAATCCGACGGATCTGATCACGAGGGGGGGTTGGCAGGCCTAGGTGGGCTGTGAAGAGAGGTTGGGCTGAGTGGAGAGAAGAGAGAGAGGCCCAACGGCAGTTTCGAAGACCGAAACATCCGACGAAGGTACCGGCAACGGTACCGCTATATTTAACGGTTGGGCTATCAAATGGACTCCGAATGCGATGAAACTTGGCACGCGCTCTGTCTACACTATAATAAGACCGCACGACAAGTTGCAACCCATTCCGAGAACATTTTTATGCCACTTATAAAATAATATTTCGGAGGTGCCGCGGGCGCGTGCGAGTGTGTCTCGACTCCGAACGGACAACGGAGAGGACCGGGGAAACCTGAACGGATGCAAGTTTTGAAAAACATGCAGATGAAATGCAGATGATGACATGGCAAAATGCAACACGCAAGCAAATGACATGGCAACGACGGCGAATAACTGGCAGACACCTGGCGCAACGAATCCGGGGCGTTACAACACTCCTCCACTAACAAGAGATCTCGTCCCAAGATCTTAGGACCGAGACGGAAGGGAAAAAGGAAGAGGTGAAACAAGAACTCAAGAGAAAAGGCAAAGAATCGAGAGCATTCGAGAAGAAGAGAGGAACGGCGAGAATGAAGAGAATCGAAAGCTCATGGAATCAGATAGACTAAGAAAACACTCGGTTAGAACGAGATAAGAAACGGATAAGACTGAAAGAATTTAGGCAGCGCTCCGGCTGAAACATGGATGACTAGAACACGAGCTTGAGAGGATGGAAAGATACTTGATTAACTCTTGAAGAATGAATTAAATCATGAAGAACCACCATGAATAACTCCGGTAAACAAAAGGATGACGAGATAAAATGAGGATGAAAGAATAAGATGAGCCTTGCGGTGATTTAGATGGATGATCCGACGAAATAGTCGAGGAAAATTTGAACTCTGGAAAAGAAAAGATGAAAACACTTGGAACTAGAATTTATTCCTCACGAACAAACTCCGAAGAAAAGGATTAATCACTTGAATGAAATAAGAATAATATTTATTGTATGCTTATCCTTCATCAACTTAAATTGATGACCAACAATGGATTTATGCATACTACTTATTCTTCTTGAAAAAAGATTGAGAAGTGACATATCGCAACTTGAGAAGGTCTTCATGAGCCACCGGTAGGATTGGAAAGAACAAATGAATTAAAATGATAATCAAGGAAAAGGAATCTTGAGCGAACCACCGTAAGAATTCGGAAATGACTGACGGAAGAGAATGAAACACCGGGAAGGATTAGAAGAACCAAATATGCTTGAGGGGATTTAGATGCAAAAGAACAAAGAGATCATGAGCTGATTAAAGAACACTTGAACGAAGCACCGGGATAATTGGATAACGGTAGCTGAAATGTGAGGACGAAGAATTCTTCTGGAACGATGGCCTCCGGTGAAAAGAAATGGAAAAACAACTTCTGACACACTCCAGATGGATAAGAAAAGAATATCTGACAATTGGAATAATTCGAGAGGATGGCATTAAGCTAGAATCACGAATGTTCGAGAGAACGGACAAGATTTAGAGGAAAGACTCGTCTTCGATCTTCAAATGACGACGAGAAACACCACCAAAATACTGAGATACTCCGGTAGAATGGAAAGCGAAGAGGTTAGGCCAACAATGAAATGATTTGAAATCGATCTTGGAAAAGCATCTGACTGATGAAATTCATTCTTACGTCACACTAGAAAAGAATTGAGAATAACTCCGGGGAATAATTAGAAGAGTCAGGTAAGATCCTGGGAAAAGACCTATGGGTTAGGGCCCACTGAAGAGATAACACTGTTGAAAGGGATGATGAACAGATAGATGAAGCACCGGAACAGTTGAAATATTTGAATGAGGTGACAACTTCGAATTAATTGGAACACAGACGAATCTCCTGAGATGTCTTCCGAACTCCGGAATGATTGAATGGCGAGAGGTAAACGAGCAAGGAGAACACTTGATCAAAGGGAAAGAATATGATCAATCCGAAAAACATGAATTGGGTCAACCGGAGAAGAAAAAGAGATGAAGAATATCGAACAAAATGAGAATTCACCGGTTGAAATAATTGACGAAAGACTGAAGAGGCTCCACACGAATGGAATTGATGCTCGAAACAGACTTAAGCTCCGGGAAGAAGAGGGTGGGAGGGCGGAAAAACAAAGGCAACTTGGGAGGGGAAGCTACGAATATCTTGAAGATAAAACACAGGTTGAAAATCATTGATGAAAGAAAGCAAAGACTTCGCACGAGTAGGATGGATACTTGATTACAGACTCCGGCTCCGAGAGGAAGAAGGGTGGGCGGATGGGAAAAGAAAACAGCTGAGGATTGAACTCGCGAAAGACAAAGAGGTTTGAGTCAACTTGACGAGAGATGCACCGGATCAAAAGAGCTGAGAACCAACGATCAGAAAACCAACTGCGAGATCCTAAAGAAAGTTTGAAAGGGGAAGAGGAGTAAATCAAAACACCTACGTCAAGATTCCTCACCAGAGCGACGAAGGGGCTGAGGAGTAAAAAGAATTCCTACTCTCCGATATAACTAGACTCCGAAAACAGTTTTCTTCTAGACTCAACAACGGCCAAACTACACGATCAATCAAGGGGGCTCCTAGGGTCGGTCGAGGCTCTGATACCAACTTGTCACGCCCAATATGCGACCCTATCCAAAAGGAACTCGAAGGTCCCACCAAGGATAGACCCGCATATTGAAACGCTTTTGCAAGGTGGATATCATTACATCAACATTACATAATAGATGGGGATACATACATAAGGCATACAATGCCACTCGAATACAACATCACAATACATAAGATCAACATCCGACTATGGATGTAACACAAACAGAAACTCAAACGACATCCACCCTGCTAGCCCAGGCTGCCGACCTGGAACCTATCCCCTGATCGAAGAAGAAGCAGAAGAAGAACTCAACGCAAGCAAGAATCGCTCTCGCGTCAGGATCATCGCATAACCTGTACCTGCAACTGTTGTTGTAGTAATCTGTGAGCCACGAGGACTCAGCAATCCCATTACCATGGGTATCAAGACTAGCAAAGCTTAATAGGAAAGGAAGGGGTAAAGTGGTGAGGTTGCAGCAGTGACTAAGCATGATATGGTGGCTAACATACGCAAATAAGAGCGAGAAGAGAGCAAATGGAAGAGTCGTCAACTAGTAATGATCAAGAAGTGATCCTGAACTCCTACTTATGTCAAACATAACCCAAAGACCGTGTTCACTTCCCGGACTCCGCCTAGAAGAGACCATCACGGCTACACACGTGGTTGATGCGTTTTACTTCGGATCTGGTGTCAAGTTATCTACAACTGGACATTAACAAATTCCCATCTGCCTATAACTGCAGGCACGGCTCTCAAAAGATTATACCCTGCAGGGGAGTCCAAACTTAGCCCATGATAAGCTCTCGCGATCAACGAAGGATATACCTTCTCCCAGGAAGACCCGATCAGACTCGGAACCCCCGTTTACAAGACATTTCAACAATGGTACAACAAGACCAGCAAGACCGCCCGATGCGCCGACAATCCCAATAGGAGCTGCACATATCTCGTTCTCGAAGCAACACCGGATAAGCTAAGCGTACAGGTACCGACGTAACCCAAGTTGCCAAGGGATGGTCCCGCACGGTGCTCTAGTTTGGACCAACACTTAGACAAGCATTGGCCCGGGGGGGCTGTAATAAAGATGACCCTTGGGTTAATTACTCCCAAGGGAAATATAGGTGGTGGTGAGGCAAATCGTAAAACCAAGGTTGGGCCTTGCTGGAGGAGTTTTATTCAAAGCGAACTGTCAAGGGGGTCCCATAAATCACCAGACCGCGTAAGGAACGCAAAATCTGGGAACATAACACCGGTATGACGGAAACTAGGGCAGCAAGAGTGGCACAAAACACCAGACATAAGGCCGAGCCTTCCACCCTTTACCAAGTATATAGATGCATTAATAATAATATAATAGATATTGTGATATCCCAACAAAATCCTGTCCACCAAGGAGCAATCTTCAGCTTCACCTCCAACTAGCAACGCTATAAGAGGGGCTGAGCAAAAGCGGTAACATAGCCAAACAATGGTTTGCATAGGAAAGGTATCAAAGGTTAGAGGTTCATGGCAATATGGGAGGCTTGATAAACAGGTGATAGGTAGCGAAGCAAAGCGATAGAACGAAGCAACTAGCATAGCAATGATAGTAGTGAGATCCAGGGTAGCGGACATCTTGCCTGAAATCCCGCAAGGAAGAAGAACGAGTCCGTGAAGAAGATGAACGGATGAAGCCGAACCCAGCGTAGACGAACGAATCCTCACGATCGCAACGAAATAGGAACTATCGAGAAGAAACACACAATATGGTAAACACACCACACAAGAACAAGGCATGATGCATAACAAGCATGATGCAAGACAAGACTACATGAAGCTACTCATGGCAAGAGTTGATGCAAACAAGAGCAACACATCAAGGCAAGTTTAAATGAGGCCGGGAACAATATATAACAATTCCGGTAAGTCCTCATATGCAAATTTCGAAGTTGGTCCAGATCTGAATAAACCTTATGTTCGAGTTGTTAAACAGCAAGTTAAAATGCACCATGATGATCTACACGAGATTCTAGTCAAGTTACATATAAAGTTCATTTAATTCGGAGCTACGGCCTAGAAGATATGAGCAAAACAAGTCAAACATGGCATTGATGCAAAATGCACCCAAACATCAAGCAAACACCTCAAAACAAGGATACAACATGATAATATGAAACTACATGCAATTCTAAGCAAGTTTCATATAGAGCACACTCAAAACGGAGCAACGGTTCAACACACACACATGAAACAAGTTTAAAGGACAAGCTGTCCAAAACAGCAACTAGGCATATTGCAAGCATCAAAACAACATGCTACAGGACCTCAACAAGAAAACAAAAGGCATGGGCATGATGTACAGGTAATGCATAACAAAACATGAACACTGAGCTATCTCCAGAAATCACTAGAACATGCTCAAACACACATGGCAAGATTGCAAATAATAGCAGTTCAGACTTCGCAGAAAATAACATCAGGTTGCAATGTTTAGAGCTATCAAACAACATGTTACAGGAACTTATTATGTCAATCAAAGGCATGGAATGAATCTACTAATTGCATAGATCAAAAGTCCCTTACTGACCATGAGCCAAAAAGTACCAGAAGATATGATGGCACCCATGTACACATAGCAAGTTCCATTAACAGATTCAGCAAACAGAGCATGGCATTGACAGAATTACGAAGGCATCTTCGTGAGCTCGATGCACTCACTACAGAGAATTTCATGATAAACTAAGCATACATCCCTCAAGAAGACATGGCATATAAGCTATACATGGCAAGAACAACATCATAGCATACACGGATCAACTACAACAACCTTGGCAAAATTGAATAACATGTAAACAATCTGCCAGGAAACATTTTGAAGCAAAAGTAGAGCACGAAAATTACATGCTAGACAACTCCATAATTGTAACCAGAGGCATGAATGGATAGAAAACAACCATATGTTCAAAACATCCTTACTGAAGTATCTCAAAATTTGCATGGATCTCTCTGTAGCATCAAGTTTACATGGCATCAAAATAACAGCAGAACAGGGACTAAAATCAGCAACATCACGATGCCTAGTTTGCATGCTTGTGCTAGTCACCACATTGATCACAAAAATACATGGTAAGCACCTCTGTAAAGAATACATGGCATAGATCAAAACACATGTAGACATCAACCTCATAGGATGCACACATCAATCATGGCAAAAATGACAAAAGAGCATGTTCTGTTAACAGGCAGCAGAAAACACTATGAAGCACTCTTGCAACGATGATTCAGGCATCAAGATGAACTCAAATGAATATGATGAAATGGAATGAAATAAGTACTCGTTGAGACGAACAATTTGACATATTACACGCACGAAACGGAGCTACATGCACAGAGTTATGATGCATTGAACATGGCATGATAATGTCAAAATCTGGGACTTAGTCGTTTTCTGAAGAAAAAAATAGGACGGGCGTTATATAGTAAAATGTGCACGGGCGGGTTTTGAGGGTGGCTCACCATGCGCTTCGGCCCACGTGAAGAGGAGGCCAGGCAGGCCGAACGGGATGCTGGGCCGGGCCGCCTGGACTGGGCCTTGGCGGGGGACGGCGGCCCACGGAGACGCGTGCGGCGGTGGCGCGGTCAACGGGCACGGGGAGCGAGCGGCTCCTCTGCTCGCTCCCGAGCTACCCCATGGCGGCGACGGGATCCAGCAAGGCTGGCGAGGGAGGAGGAGGCCATGGGGCGGCGGTCCCGACCGGATCAAGACGGATCTGGCCCCGGGGAGACCGTTCCCGGAGGCGGCGGTGGCAGGGGAGCCTCGGGCGGCGACGAAGGCCATGGCGGCGGCGGCCTGCGGGGAGAAGAGAGGGAGCGAGGTAAGAGAGAGAGTGGAAACGCAGGGAGAGGGAGTAGGGGACGGCGAGGCTTGGCCTGGCGAGGTCGCCGGCGGGGCACTGCTCCAGCGACGGGGAAGCGCGCAAGGGGGGCGGAGGCGCTCGGGCGGAGGCTCGGCCTCGGGCGCTGGAGGCAAGCGCTACGGGCGGCGGCGTGGAGCGAGCCTCGGCCCAGATCGGGGCCCAGGCGGGCCACGCACGGGCTTCGGCGGGCCCGAGCGGCTGGAGGCGCGGGAGGACGGGAGGGAACAGGTGGCAGCGCCTTGGTGGTTGCGGCGGCGCTGGAGGGTGAGGTGGCACGCGGGGAGTGGTTGAAGGGGCGTGGCGGCGGCGTGGCCAAGTGGCAAAGGTGGTTTGGCCGGCGCGGAAATTGAGGAGGGAAAGGGCTAGGGGTAGGTGGGGGCTAGGGGCTGCCCAAAATGGACTAGGAGGTCCATATATAGCAGGGGGCTAGGGTTAGAGGGGGGGTTTGGAGCGTTTTGGAGCCTCCGGTCGTAATCCGACGGGTCTAATCGCGAGGGGGGGTTGGCAGGCCTAGGTGGGCTGTGAAGAGAGGTTGGGCTGAGTGGAGAGAAGAGAGAGAGAGAGGTCCGGCGGCAGTTTCGAAGACCGAAACATCCGACGAAGGTACCGGCAACGGTACCGCTATTTTTAACGGTTGGGCTATCAAATGGATTCCGAATGCGATGAAACTTGGCACGCACTCTGTCTACACTATAATAAGACTGCACGACAAGTTGCAACCCATTCTGAGAACATTTTTTGCCACTTATAAAATAATATTTCAGAGGTGCCGCGGGCGCGTGCGAGTGTGTTTGGACTCCGAACGGACAACGGAGAGGACCGGGGAAACCCGAACGGATGCAAGTTTTGAAAAACATGCAGATGAAATGCAGATGATGACATGGCAAAATGCAACACGCAAGCAAATGACATGGCAACGACGGCGAATAACTGGCAGACACCTGGCGCAACGAATCCGGGGCGTTACAAGCTACCTCATGAGGCACAGCTGGCGTGAGCCATGACGACTAAGGCCAGGCGGGCGCCATGCAGGCGCCAGGCGGGTGCAGAGCACAGGTTTCCTCTTTGGTGCAAGGGAGGCAAGCCACAAGTGCGAAATCCCGAGGAGTTAGCCAAAGGTTTCCATTCTGGTGGAACGATACCAAGACCGCCAGGACGGCAGGATAGAGGACATCACCGAGCCCACCGCAGCGTCACGGCCAAAGGCTTTTCGCAGGCGAAGACTACTTTTGTCAGGATAGGCTGTACTACTTGTCCCCTTTCAAATCCCTCCGCTGTGGAATCCCTTCCCGCTCATATTTGGGAAGAGGACCAAGGCCACTATATATAGGACTTAGCCACCACCATAGGGGGAGAGGGATTCCACCTCAAGCACCACACCAGCTCAAGAACACCTCACCTCCTGAGGCTTGTTCATCCTTTGTACTAGTTCATCCGTAGCCCCTCGAGGCAATCCACCACACCACACTGGAGCAAGGTATTACACCACAACAGTGGCCCAAACCAGTATAAATCTCTATGTCTTACTGTCTCTATGAGCTCTTCGCGCTAGGCTAGGGAGGATCGCGGGTAGGCAGGCTGGGCAGGTTGAGATCTCCGCATGCACCCCAGAGTTTGAACCTCTCAAGGGTTGCTGGATCCGGAATCCGACATTTGGCGTGCTAGGTAGGGGTGCGTCGGATCTCCTCTTCCATCGACCAGTCCTCCTCCACTCTGCCGACACCATGGCCGACGCCCCGAGAGCCCACGTCGAGCATTGGGTCATCTAGTCCTCCTCGGCAGCACCCACTGGTGAAGAAGACCTCCATTCTGCCCTGCTCGCGGCCCGCATTACACCGGGGGCGACCGGTCGCGGGGGGGCGCATGGCGCAACCTTCTCCCCTAGCGTCGGGCCGCAGCCTCGCGATCTCCGAACTACGCTGTAGCAACTGCTCCACACTCGTGCAGGGAATAGGAGAACATGAGGGCGGTGGTCATCGTGGCCCGTGAGCTCCTGCAGTGCAGGCTGCTTGAGAGCGGCCGCGACGCCTTGCTGGAACGGGTCGCTGAGCTACTGGATGCGGCTCGCAGAGGGGCGGTGCCATTCTGCACCGTCCCCACATCCCAGGCTATGGTGAGGGCGCGTGCTCACCCCCGACACAACCGCGCACCCTCTCCCAGGGGCCACAGAGAGCCTCTCAACACCGACCAGCCTCGTGGGGCAGCCCGCGACGCCCCAAACATGCCCCCTCGGCGCAGAGCTGCTTCAAATGACGCCACCACGGGTCACGCTGGAGTACTGGCCCTTGGCCAACAGGACCAAAGGATGGCAGAAGGAAGCGGGAGCGTTAGGCGGCGAGACGGCGCCCCTGGTGCGAACAGCCCAGAAGCCTACGTTCTCGTCGCCATGGATCCAAGGCACGTGCTAGGAGAGGGCCCCAGCCGATCCCCCATGCCAGGTTGGGCGCTGGACATACACGATGCCGAGCTCTCCTTCAAACCACCACCAAGCCCCGCCGACGTCCCCAACAGCGACATCCTCTGGGTACAGTTAAGGCCGCAGGGCACGCTTACACTGACCATGGATCGCAGGTAAACCAAGACGCGGTGACCACCAGGACCCTCAGGATGGTGGACCCTCCTCAGGAGCGCGAGGGACGTTGGGAGCATGAAAGTGCAACTATCCCTGGGTGGTTTTGGTAATTCCTAACAACATATAGCTCATTGAGCTAATGCTATTTCAAGATAAATATTTCAGGAAAGCTCAATGATTGGCATGGCATGGATGAGAAAAGTGGATCCCTCAAAATACTAAGGACAAAAGGGTTGGCTCAAGCTCAAAGCACAAGACTCTACACTTTCTATTTTAGTGAACCCAAGATCACATTGAGTCTATAGGAAAAGCCAATACTATCAAGGAGGGATGAGGTGTTGCTTAATGAGTTTCTTGCTCAAAATGCTTAGTGATATGCTCCAAAGCCCTCAACTACTTTCTCACATCCACATATGTCCCAAACCAAAATTCAAACTCAGCCCTACCGAAACTATCTATCCGGCGCCACCGAGTTCTGTTGACATAGCCATTGCCACAAACCCTAGTCTTTTCGGTCTCACTGATAGGGATCTCGGTCTCACCGAGATGGGATGTCAATCTCTCTATTTCCCTTCGTAACGTTTCGGTCCAACCAAGATGAGCGATCGGTCCCACCGAGATTGCAATGCAAACTCTCTGTTTCCCCTTTGTAACGTTTCGGTCCAACCGAGGTGAGCGAATCGGTCCCATCGAGTTTGCCTGACCAACCCTCTGTGTGTCTATTACCAAAATCGGTCTCACCGAGTTTGTGTAATCAGTCTCACCGAGATTATATTATGCCCTAAACCTAACCATATCGGTCCCACCGAGATGACATGTCGGTCCCATCGAAAATCCTAACAGTCACATTATTTTCTAAATCGGTCCGACCAAGTTTCAGGATTCGGTCCCACCGAGTTTGGTAAGTTGTGTGTAACGGTTAGATTTTGTGTGGAGGCTATATATACCCCTCCACCCACTCTTCATTCGTGGAGAGAGCCATCAGAACATGCCTACACTTCCAACATTCATTTTCTGAGAGAGAACCACCTACACTTGTGTTGAGATCAAGATATACCATTCCTACTGAGGGAGTCCTTGGTTAGGGGGTATTCGGACAGCCGGACTGAATGCATCATCCGGACTATTGAAGCGTGAAGATGCAAGACTCAAGACTTCGGCTCGTGTCCGGATGGGACTCTCCTTTGTGTGGAAGACAAGCTTGGCAATTAGGATATTAGATTTCCTTCCTTGTAACCGACTCAGATAGTAGATCTATATAAACCGGAGAGGATGGTCCTTAGAAGGCCGACCACAATTACAATCATACCATCATAGGCTAGATCTTAGGGTTTAGCCTCTACGATCTCGTGGTAGATCTACTCTTGTACAACTCGTATCTTCAATATTAATCAAGCAGGAAGTAGGGTTTTACCTCCATCAAGAGGGCCCGAACCTAGGTAAACATTGTGTCCCTTGCTTCATGTTACCATCAGCCTAAGACGCACAGATCGGGACCCCCTACCCGAGATCCGCCGGTTTCGACACCGACATTGGTGCTTTCATTGAGAGTTCCTCCGTGTCGTTGCTTCGAGGCTTGATGGCGTCTTCAATCGTCAACAACACGGTCCAGGGCAGACTTTTCTCCCCGGGCATATCTTTGTGTTCGGCTGCTTCGCACTGCGGGCCAATTCGCTTGGTCAGCTAGAGCAGATTGATAGCTACGCCCCTGGCCACCAGATCAGGTTCGGAAACTTGAACTACACGGCGGACAATCGCGGATACTTGATCTTCGATGGATTCGGGCCTGTGCCAAGAGCACCGGACAGTCACAATGAGCACGGCCTAGACCTACTGTCGGACAATGCTCAGGACATCATCCCTGCAGCAGCCCCGGATTTAAATCTGGAGCAGGTTGCATTGCCCAAGGATGGAGGGGTGGACCCCGCCCAGCAGGCCATACACTCATCGGCGATGGAGCCAAACACGGGTCGCATCCCTATGGAGGCCTGTATCCCTGGGCACCCGGACTCGTATCCGGTTGTTGGTACCGGTCCGCACACTCTCGAGCCAGCCGAGCCAGGTTGGGCTCCGGTAATGGAGTTTACCGCTGCGGACATCTTTCAGCACTCGCCCTTTGGCGACATGCTGAACTCATTGAAGTCTCTCTCTTTGTCAGGAGGCTCTGGGCCGAACTATGTTCGGCTTGAGTGGGAAGCAGGCGACGAAGAAATTCGCTGCCCACCCACCACCCACTTCATTGCCACGATCGATGATTTAACCGACGTGCTTGACTTCAACTTCGAAGACATCGACGGTATGGACGACGATGCCGGAGATGTACAGGAGCCACCGCTCACAGGGCGGTGGATGGCCACCTCTTCATATGATATATATATGGTGGACACTCCGAAAGAAACTAACGGCGATGAGGCAACGGAGGATAACCCCTCCAAGAAAAAAAGCAAACACGGCCGTCGCCAGCATGGCTCCAAGCCCCGCCAAGGAAATACCGGTACCGGAGATGAAAATAATCCGGACGGTGCCGACGATGAATACAACCCCGAACAGCCTGACTTCGAGCAGGCCGAGCAGGAAGATGGGCAGGACAGCCTAGGCGAACAGGCGACGGACGGGTATCCGGAGGAGGACAACTACATGCCTTCCTTTGAAGACGAGATTAACCTTGGAGACGACGAGTTCGGCGTGCCCGAGGACCCCGTGGAGCAGGAGCGCTTCAAGCGCCGCCTTATTGCCACTACGAGAAGCCTGAAGAAGAAGCAGCAGCAGCTTCAAGCTGATCAAGACCTGCTCACAGATAGATGGACAGAAGTCCTGGCAGCCGAGGAATATGGACTCAAGCGCCACATGGCTGACCGGCCGCCTCGAGGTCGGGATAAAACGGCATATCAGCCCGAATACCAGCCCGCACCCCCGCGCCAGTTTACTACGGCCCGGGGCAATACCAGGACCTGCACGATAAACTGGATAACGCCGCAGGACAACCAAGATCGATCTACGGATCACGGGGGCGCGCTGCAACACACGACGATGACCGTCATACTAGATACACTAACAGCAAATCCAGCCGGGCCGAATATAACCAGTGAGATGCAGCCGGACTGCGTCGCGACATAGTCGAGCACAGAGGCGCCGCACACCCCGTCTGCTTCACCGATGAAGTGATGGATCATGAATTCCCAGAAGGATTTAAACCCGTAAACATCGAATCATACGATGGCACAACAGACCCCGCGGTGCGGATTGAAGATTTCCTTCTCGACATTCACATGGCCTACGGAGACGATCTACATGCCATCAAGTATCTTCCCCTCAAGCTCAAAGGACCCGCCCGGCACTGGCTAAACAGCCTGCCCGCAAATTCCATTGGCAGTTGGGAAAACCTGGAAGACCCATTTCTTGACAACTTCCAAGGCACATATGTGCGACCTCCGGATGCCGATGACTTGAGCCACATTACTCAACAGCCTGGAGAATTAGCCAGGAAATTCTGGACTCGGTTCCTAACTAAAAAGAACCAAATAGTTGACTGTCCGGACGCCGAAGCCCTGGCGGCCTTCAAGCATAATCCGTGACGAGTGGCTCGCCCGACACCTCGGCCAGGAGAAACCCAAGTCCATGGCAGCTCTCACGACACTAATGACCCGCTTTTGCGCGGGCGAGGACAGCTGGTTGGCTCGTAGCAGCACCACGCCACATTCTGGCACTTCAGACGTCCATGACAATAATGGCAAGCTATGGCACAACAGAAACAAGCGACGGAATAGCGGCGACAACACCGAAGACACGGCGGTCAATGCCGGATTCAGCGGATCCAAATCCGGTCAGCGGAAGAAACCAATCAAACGCAACAATCAATGACCGTCCAGTCTAGACCGTATACTGGAGCGCTCGTGCCAAATTCATGGCACCCCGGACAAGCCAGCCAACCACACCAATAGAGACTGTTGGGTATTCAAACATGCCGGCAAAATAAACACCGAAAACAAGGACAAGCGGGTGCACAGCAATGATGACGAGGAGCCCCAGTGTCCGAACATGGGGGGACAAAAGAAATTTCCCCCCAGGTGAAAACGGTCAACATGATCTACGCCACCCACATCCCCAAGCGGGAACGGAAGCGAGCACTACGGGACGTCTACGCGATGGAGCCAGTCGTCCCCAAATTCAACCCATGGTCAGCTTGTCCGATCACCTTTGATCATATGGATCATCCTACTAGTATCCGTCACGGCGGCTCGGCCGCATTGGTCTTAGACCCAATTATCAACGGATTCCACCTCACGCGAGTCCTTATGGATGGCGGCAGCAGCCTGAACCTGCTTTACCAGGACATAGTGCGCAAAATGGGCATCGATCCTTCAAGGATTAAGCCCACCAAAACCACCTTTAAAGGTGTAATTCCTGGAGTAGAGGCCCGGTGTACAGGCTCTATAATATTGGAAGTGGTCATCGGATCTCCGGATAACTTCCAAAGCAAAGAGCTAATCTTCTATATCGTCCCTTTTCGCAGTGGTTACCACGCACTGCTCGGACAAACCGTATTCGCTAGATTCAATGCGGTACCACACTATGCATACCTCAAGCTCAAGATGCCAGGCCCACGCGGGGTCATAACAGTTAACAGAAATATGGACCACTCTCTCCATATAGAAGAACATACTGCAGCCCTTGTGGTAGAAGTACAATGCAGCCTCCTCCGGCAAACCACCAATCCGGCGACGACAACCTCAACCTCCATCAAGCGAGGGCGGAACACCCCGCAACAGGATCAGCAGGCACGCCAAGAGCATGACTAGCAGTCCGGCCTCCGATCAAATCCCATCAAAGCAGCATTTGTGCCACGCGTACACAATTACGCACTCAAAATACCATGGGCACAGGCGGAGGCGTAGCAGTGGCTTAGTCAACAGTACGGTATTGCTTCGTAACCTTTCCTTTTACCTTTAAGGACATTGCTTTAGTGCAGCTTCTCCAGAAGAGCTGGATTGTCGGACTTATATAGGAGAGAGAACCAAGGAGGCAACAGGCTTTGCGCACAGAAGGAAATACCCAGGTGGAATCTATTTACGATCGTTATACCTGCTTTATCTATCTGTACATAGCCTGCCTCTGGATAGGATATGTCAAATAATCCTCTTTATCTCCACTTAATGCATTCGTTGTAAACATACGCCTACACGTATTATTCATCAATGGGAGATCATATACAGCGTTAGCTTATTATTCTTATTTGAGCATTTTTCTTACAAATGTCTATTTGATTTTGCATCCGTACACTTTGGTACGTTCAGTTTGCCAGGGGCTTCTTATGGCGCCCCATAATACGGTAAAACAAGTCCGAACACTTTCAACAGTGCGGCACCCCGAACTTATAGCATTATATGCATCAGCTCCAAATCATGTCTTGGGTCTATAGTTGGGATAGCCTGGCTCCCTTGTTTTGGTGCCTTACGTTCCGTTATATCGGCTAAGGTAGCGCAGGGAGAACTACTGCGATTGTGCTCTGGTTCTTCCTGACGAGCACCTCAGTAGAGAAAGCCGAAAACTGACCAGCATGATGTGGCGAGAGCTGGTCGCTGTTCGAGAGGTCTTAAAATCCTTAAAGATTTTTTCCACTTTAGGTGATAATTCGGATTCGTCCGATCTAGGCGTATATAGCGCCCCAATTCGGCCTTCCGAATTCTAGGGGCTTCGCCGAAATTTAAAATTGTAGACTTCTATGGCTAAGTGAAGGTTATAAAGCCGCATAGTCCGATTGCCTTGTTAGTTGTGCTGGACACCTCCTTAAGGGACCAAACATTTGGATAAAGAGTGTCCGGGTTTTCCACGAACACCCCAGTACTAGTTACATGGGGGCGAAAGCCGACGACTGGCCTACTTTCAGAATTTGATAAACAGCCGCACAGAAGGTAATATTTTAAATAACAAAAGCGCTACATAGCGCAAGTAACTTCGTCTTTAAAATACAAACATGACAGAAGTGAATTCATTCAAAAATTATGTCCTTGGTACACTCATCGGCCACGAGGCGAGCACCCTTCATAACACCATCATAATACTTCTCGGGAACACGATGCGGCTTGCCCTCTGGCGGCCCGTCCTTCACCAGCTTCTCCGCATCCAGCTTGCCCCAATGCACCTTCGCACGGGCAAGGGTCCGGCGGGCATCCTCAATGCAAACGGATCGCTTGATGACTTCCAGTCGCGGACAAGCATTCACCATCTGCTTGATCAGGCCAAAGTAGCTGGTGGGCAGGGGCTCACCAGGCCACATCCGGACTATGAAATCCTTCATAGCCACTTCGGCCTCCTTGTGAAGTTCGACCAACTGCTTCAGTTGGTCACTCAGAGGCGTTGAATGTTTGGCCCCAGCATACTGGGACCAGAACAACTTCTCCGTTGAGCTCCCCTCCTAGGCATGGTAGAACTCCGCGGCATCTGATATGCTGCATGGCAGATCTGCGAATGCCCCTGGAGAGCTCCGGACTCGGGTAAGTAAAAGAAATTCCTCCTCCACATGTTTGCTTTGCATAAAGAATTTCTTACCTGCCGTTATCTTTTTGGCCTCCTGGATTTCCTGTTGTGCCCTCTCGGCTTCGGCCTTGGCGTCTTTTATACTTGTAAGGGCCTTCGCAAGCTCGGCCTCCTTTGCTTTAAGCTCATGCTCCACGGACTTGAACTTCTTGCCGAGCTCCTGGAGCTCTTCTTGTACTTCGCCCACTCCAGCTTCTTGCTTTTTGCGCCCCTTACGTTCCAAGGCCGCCTTGTGTTCGACCTCGGACAGCGCTTTCTTGGGAAACGCCACTTCGGTGGTGGCCTTTGTTACCAAATCATGATGCCTTGTTGTTAGAATAACCAATTTTATCTATACTTTACTATATGAGAGAGGGGAATCATTCACCTTTGCTCTCCTCGAGCTGCCTCCTCGTGAGGTCGAGCTCTCCGTGCGCCTGCTCCAGGTCCTGTTTCAGACCGGCAATCTCGGCCGTACGGACCGCAGCGGCAAGCAGCACAGCCTGCTTATTTACATTCAAAACTTACTCTTAGACTCCTGCGGATTATAATTGACCCTCCGTTTGGTTTCTCCTTCCAAACACCAAACAGAGTATCAGGGGCTACTACCTATCGGGTGGTAATTTCACACATTTTACTACTTACCTCAAAGCCTGTCAGGAGGCTGGTGCAGGCTTCGGTTAGTCCCCTCTTGGCGGACGAAACCTTCTGAATCACCGCACTCATGAGAGTACGGTGCTCTTCATCTATGGAAGCGCCATGAAGCGCTTCCAGCAGACAATCCGGCGCCTCGGGCGCAACGGAAGTCCTTGATACAGACGGCCCTCCCTCCCTAACCAGGGGCTGCCCGCCTGAATCCGAAACCACTGAAGGCTCCGGGACAGTGTTCGGCTGAGAGTCCGGCTTACTGCGGCTCTCACCAACACGATCCGCGGGGATCTTGAACACCGTGAGTCCGACGTCTGGAAAGCCGCCTCGAGGCGCCTCCAGGGCCACCCCCCCCATCTCTGGGAGCCTTTGGGACAACACCTCTGTGTCATCCACAGGCCGAGGAGAAGTGGCCGTCGGGAGTGAGTTCATTGCTGACTCGCTCAAGGACCCGTCCGAAGATGACACCTCGGGATGGGCCCTGGCCGGACTGCATACAAGTTCGGCATTATAACAAAACTATGAAGCAAAATTACGATGGAATGCGGATACTTACGATCGCACTAGGGGCTTCTTCCTGGGCAGCCACCCTTCCTCGCTGTCGGCGGCGGTGGCGGAGTAGTCCGGAAGGGACGCCTTTCCCTTCTTGGACGTCCTAGTCTCCCCCACTTGGACGGCCTTCCTCTTTTTCTCCCCCCAGTATGGGGAGGTGGAGTTTCTTCTCTTTTTCCCCCGCTTCCGCGGGAGGAATCTGCCTCGTCGTCATCAGAAGACAAGGGTATGACGGCCTTGCGACGGGGGCCTCTCATGGTCCCCTCGTCTGCCGTCTCAGGCCCCACATCATTTCCGGATGCGGCGGCCTCCTCTTCCTCTTCTTCTTCTTCTTCCCCTTCGGGGGAGGAGTGCGCCTCATCGTCTTCAGATGAGGCTTGCGCAACCTTACGTCGGAGACCCTTTTGGGTCCCCAGGGCCTTCTTATTGGCCTTCTTCTCCGGCCCCTTGTAGGGCACCGGGACCACCATCTTCGTCAGGAGATCGTTAGTTGGGCTTTCTGGCAGCGGAGCCGGACAGTCAATCCGCTCCGCTGTCTCCACATAATCCTGAACAAATATACACAATCACTTAAGGATTCCCCATGAATATATTGGGAGGAACCGAACCCGGTGGCAGCATGAGAACTCATCTGGATAGGGTGCTGCACGGCGTGGAGCCCACGGTCCTCGGATAAGAGAGGAGGTACTTCAGAGGCCTTGAACAACGCCTTCCACGCGTTCTTGTGCTTCATGTCGTAGAGCCTCTGGAGCGTCTGGTGTTCGGCCGGGAGGAACTCCCACAAATTAAATGCCCGCCTTTGGCACGACAGAATCCGGTGAATGAGCATGACCTGGATCACGTTGACAAGCTTGATGTTCTTGTCCTTCATGCCCTTGATGCAGTTTATGAGTCCGGTCAGCTCTGTAGATTCGCCCCATAACAGGCCCTTCTGTTCCCAGGAGGTGAGCCACATAGGGATTCCATATCGGAACTCGGGGGCCGCCACCCAGTTGGCGTCATGCGGCTCGGTAATGTAGAACCACCCCGATTGCCACCCCTTCACGGTTTCTGCAAAGGAGCCGTCAAGCCAGGTGACGTTAGGCATTTTGCCCATGATGGCTCCTCCGCACTCCGCTTACTGGCCGCTCATGATCTTCGGCTTCACGCAGAAGGTTTCCATCCACAATCCGAAATGAGGCTTGATGCGGAGGAAAGCCTCGCGTATGACGATGAATGCCGAGATGTTGAGGATGAAGTTTGGGGCTAGATCATGGAAATCTAGCCCATAGTAGAACATGAGCCCGCAGACGAAGGGGTGGAGTGGAAACCCCAGCCCACGGACGAAGTGGGCAAGGAACACGACCCTCTCGTGGGGTCCTGGAGTTGGAATGACCTGCCCGCCGTCTGGTAGCGGGTGCGCTATGTCTGTGGCCAAGTATCCGGTCGCCCGAAGACTTGCGATGTTCTTATCCTTCACGGTGGAAGCCACCCATTTGCCTCCTGCTCCGGACATGTTTAGCTATGCGGAGAAGACTTGGACTAGGGTGCTGGAGCTCAAGGAGGCAAGAGTGGGCAAAGGAGGAAGAAGGTGTGGGTAAAAATGGGGAACTCTTATCCATTTATAGAGGCAATGAAAGTGGAGCGCCTCCCCACTAGCCTGTTGAGAATCGCTTACTTCCCAAGCGCCACGATTGATGGCACGGGGGGACTACCCATACCCGTATTGATAAGAATCCCGTGATAAGGGGACACGATCTCTGCTTTGACAAGACGTGTCTAGGAAACCACCTCGCAATACGCGTTGTGGCTGGTTGCGGAAAAACGGTTCGAATAATGACCCGACCGTAAGGACATGTCACGTCATTTAAAAAGTTGTCAGCTGGAGTATCGTTCTCTCTGCGGTGGTATGTGGAGATCATTTTGCAGATCCGGGCACGGCCTACGTGTTCGATAATGACCTTGGAGTATTCGGAAGGAGGAACCCACCTTGCAATGTCGAAGACAAGACTGCGCGTCGGACTCATCGTCATTGAAGCCTGGTTCAGGGGCTACTGAGGGAGTCCTGGCTTAGGGGGTATCCGGACAGCCGGACTGAATGCATCGCCCGGACTATTGAAGCGTGAAGATGCAAGACTCAAGACTTCGGCTCGTGTCCGGATGGGACTCTCCTTTGCGTGGAAGACAAGCTTGGCGATTTGGATATTAGATTTCCTTCCTTGTAACCGACTCCAGTAAACCCTAGCCTTCTCCGGTGTCTATATAAACCGGAGAGGATGGTCCTTAGAAGGCCGATCACAATTACAATCATACCATCATAGGCTAGCTCTTAGGGTTTAGCCTCTACGATGTCGTGCTAGATCTACTCTTGTACAACTCATATCTTCAATATTAATCAAGCAGGAAGTAGGGTTTTACCTCCATCGAGAGGGCCCGAACCTGGGTAAACATTGTGTCCCTTGCTTCCTGTTACCATCAGCCTAAGACGCACAGATCGGGACCCCCTACCCGAGATCCGCCGGTTTTGACACCGACACCTACCACATAAATCTTGATCTCTAGCCTTCCCCAAGTTGCTTTCCACTCAAATCTTCTTTTCACCAAATCCAAATCCTGTGAGAGAGAGTTGAGTGTTGGGGAGACTATCATTTGAAGCACAAGAGCAATGAGTTCATTATCAACACACCATTTGTTACTTCTTGGAGAGTGGTGTCTCCTAGATTGGCTAGGTGTCACTTGGGAGCCTCCGACAAGATTGTGGAGTTGAACCAAGGATTTGTAAGGGCAAGGAGATCGCCTACTTCGTGAAGATCTACCCTAGTAAGGCAAGTCCTTCATGGGCGACGGCCATGGTAGGATAGACAAGGTTGCTTCTTCGTGGACCCTTCGTGGGTGGAGCCCGCCGTGGACTCGCGCAGCCGTTAACCTTCGTGGGTTGAAGTCTCCATCAAGGTGGATGTACGATAGCACCAGCTATCGAAACAACGACAAAAACATCCATGTCTTCAATTGTGTTTGCCTCCTCAAACTCCTCCCCTTTACCTCCATATGCAATTGTTTTACATTCCGCTTCTATACTCTTAGAATTGCATGTGTAGGTTGATTGCTTGATTTGTGCTAAGTTGCTAAAATCTGCCAAGAACTAAACTTGGGAAAAGGCTAGATTTTTATTTGGTCAAGTAGTCTAATCACCCCCCCCCCCTCTAGATATACTTTTGATCCTACAGAGCAGCGCGGGGGGAGCCCAGTGGCAGGTTCCAGCTTGGAGGTAGGTTCCCTGCCGGGGAAAGGCGCCGGCGAGCCCTTCACCTCGGCAGGGGGCCTACGGTCGCCGAGGACGCCGTCAGCATCCCCTTGGCCCCTTGGTCTTGTCCTGGTTTCCGGTCTCCCCAATGGTGGTCAGGGGCGGCGCACGGCGGGGTCCTCGTCGGGCAACATGAAGCAAGGCTCCGGCCTGTGAAGGTCTCCACTCGTGACACTCTCACGTAATAATGAGTGGGGCTGTACACGCCCCAGAGTCTCCTGAGTGCTGCCCTGGGGCCTCACGGGGGATCCCACCCACGTCCTAGTGGAAGCACTTAGCTCCGCGCTGGTGCGAAGACTGAAGACTGAAGACTAGTTAGGCACCGGACGCGGCCGCCTGCTTTTTGCCTCCCTTTTTGTACTTGCTTGCCGACTTTTTGAAGCAGTTTGTTTTCTGTGTGTTTATAAAACAGGGGGGTTTTCTTTTCTTGTTCCACTCTTTTGCCTTCAGTTCTTGCATTCTTTTCTTGGAGCTCGTGACCACTACCCTGCCCTCTAGCACATCGCGAGCAGGGGCTGGGTATGGTGTACGCGCTGGCGTTGATCTCTCTCCTGGGGGGCTCGAAGGTGCGGCCGCTCCGCGCGCCCACCTTGCCACAATCTAGTAGTTGGCTCCTCACGAGGCACTCCACGGCAGGCCAGCAGGCCCCTTGAGAGGCACAGGGCCTCGCGAGCCAGCAGCAGGCTCGCCTCAGGAGAAGGGGCGCTGCCGCGGTACCATGCCTCACTCAGAACCCATGAAACCCAAGATAAGTCAAAACCAACTATCCCATTCATTGGCCCGCAGCCCTGCTGGGCCTCCCCTCTGGGTGCTACTTCAAAAGTGTTTAGCGATCTCACACATCATCAGGCGCACCCCCTTCCAAAATGCTCTCGCAAGAATATGTTTGAGTTTTCATCATACAGTTTACAGCAAAAGAAACGCGGGCCTAGCTGGATGACCCTTCTTCATAACCTCCGTCTGCGCTGCTTGCATCAAGGTTGTCGTCATCCTCGTCATCACCATCTGCGCCAGCTTCTCCGGCCACGATCACGACCATGTCATCCTCCGGGGCGAATTCAGCTACCAAGGCATCCACGTGGTCATCTACCCATCTGGCCAGATTGTCCTGGACAACCGGGGGCACGGGGACCAGCACAGCATCGAAGCTAAAGTGGGGATTGCGGTTGAGAAGGTGGCTGAAGATGCGCGAGAACACGCGCCCCAGAAGGCCACGGCTCCTCTACGCTACAAGCTCGCGAGACCTTGCAGCCTGAGCCTCCAGGAGGGTTACGATGTCGGTGAAGAAGTTCAGGTGGCTGGAGTAGTCATTCTCATGCGGATGAGGAGCGCTCTTGTCACAGATGGTGCCTAGAGCGGAATTAGCTCTAATTCTGAGACCCTGAAGCATCGAGGCATGCTCACGCTGTAGTGTCTGGCGGCAATTCGCTTCGCCTGCCACCCTCTCCGCCAGGGACGCGGTGTCCTTGATCTACTGCTGAAGAGAAGACAGCTCGGCTCGGATGGAGGCCAAACCAGACTCAGAAGAAATCAGGGCTTCTTGAGCACCGCTCTCACACTGCTCTGCAGACTGAAGCTCAATCCTCGGGGTAGAGGTCCGGCCCTCAAGCTCAGCCTTGAGCAGCTCCAGGTCCAGGCGTTGCCCCTCGGCCAGTTCAGCACATGCCTTCGCCACTTTCTCCTCCACCTCCACCTGGACTCGAGCTTCTCGGGCGGTGACAGCATCCTCAGCCACGGCGGCCTGTCACTCCCTCACCTCCAGCCTCTCCAGCGCCAAGCTATGTTCCACGGACTCCAGCGTCAAGTCCTCATGGCGCCTCAGGAGCTCCACCTCAGCAAGGGCCGCCTCACCTGCTGAGGAGGCCATCAGGGTGCAACGCTCCTCGATTTCATGCAACAGGGCAGCATTCGAAGACAGAAGATCTCACTCCCGCTCCTCAGCCGCCTCGCGATGGTGGTTGGCTGCCTCGGCCTCTTCCATGGCATGAGCGCAAGCTTCGCGAGAAGCCGCAAGCAAGGTCTCCGTGCGCGCTTAGGCTTCGTCTTGCTGAAGCTTCCCAAGGTTGATGGCCACCTTCAGCCGCTGCCATTCACCCTCCAAGCGGCAGTTCTCTGCTTCAAGCCTGGTATCGACGTTAGCAAGCTCCCCGCCAAGATGGACCATCGCATGCATCGCTTCACCAAAGAACCCGAAGTGCATCATGCTATGCCCATGAGCGAGCGTGAGCTCGTCGCCAAGATCTTCACCGGCTCCGGAGGTCGCTCGGGAGGTGCTGGGGGCTCTGCCAGTCGCCGGCCGAGGGCTGGCTGGCGTAGCTCCGCAGCTTGAAGACGAAGGATGCTCAGAGGACACCCCCCTACTGGCAATGACAAGAGGGAGGATCACCGGCGTACCCTTCGCCTCGCGGGCAGAGCCGCGGGGGGGGGGGGGAGAGAACATGGGGGCTGCCCCGGGGCACCCTCGCGGCGCCGTGCTGGATAAAGTTGGACTCACACCCTGCGCAGCCGCGGGGCGCTGGGGGCTGTCCGCATGCGCCGAGCTGGAGTCCTCGGGGGCGCGCGCCTCCAGAGGTTTCGTCTTCATGGAGATCCTACAAAAACCCCAGCCATGAGAAAATGCGGTGCGCTTGGGGATCAAGAGCAAGGGTACTTACTCATCAGCGGCCACATATCTCCTCGCCTTGAGCGGCCGACGGGTGCCATCGTCGCGGCACGGGGACCTCTTCCTCTTCAGGAGCGACTCGAGGCAGAGGCGGCGCCGAGCCGGTCCCGACGGGTGATCCTCAGGAGGAGGAGCACCCAGCGTGATACCTGGAGCAGGGGTCCCAAGGGTGGGGGCACCCGGCGAGATTTCCCAGCTCACGTCTCCGGGGCCATTGGCGGGCTCCTCACCGCCAGCAGCCACTCTGGAGCTGCCATCCCGGGCGTCAAAGGCCCATGCCTCCGGAGCCTGGTGTTGTGCAGGCTCTGCAACAGCCCCTGCCGGAACCCCAAAAGCCGAAGGCTCCTGAGCCTCTAACGAGGCTGAGCCTCTAGAGGAGTTCTCGACAGCTGACAGAGACACGCGTCCCCCTGCCTCCACACTTGGGGCATGCCCAGCAAGGTCGATCAGAAGAGGAGCCACGAAGACTAGATTCTCACGGGGCCCCTCAATGCCCTCGGGAAGCAACCCCCACTCGTCAAACAGGGGCATCTGACCCGCGAAGGCCTCCTTGTTTGAGCATAGATAAAGGAGGCAGCAGCCCCCCGGATGGTCAGCAGGCTCGGGCTCACCTGTTAGGAGTTTGAGCACCACGCTCAAGGTGTCTACGGCAAGCGACGGCTTCTGCAGCCTCATTGGATCCTCGGCACTAGTGAAGTCCCACATCAGGCGAGCATGGCGCTGGAGGGGAGCAACGCGCTGCTTCACGAATTCCTTCACCACCATTGGTGCCGTCACCCCCAGCTCCTGGAGCCTCGTAAACCTCTTCCACACAAAAGCAAGGCACCGATCGGTGAGCCTCTCATGGCACCAGCCAGAGCTCGGCAAAGCCGGTGATCCAGGAATCGTGAGCAGGGGCTGAACACACGGGCGTCCATTAGGAGCCACTGCTTCCGGAATCCCTTTGCGGCAGGCAAAAGCTCGAAGTCGATCCCCGAGCCAGCGATCGCGGCCACGGCTTCGATGGTCGCGCACCCCGAGCGTTGGCGGGCGTCCACCAACCGGAGTAGGAAGAAATGGCGAGACAAGGCCACGGAGGGAGTAATGTCCACCATAGCCTCACAGAGGAAGGCAAAGATGGCGAGGAGGATGACGGAGCGAGGGTCCAGATGTAGCGGATGGATCTGGTAGTGCGACATCACGGCATTGAAGAAAGGGGAGAAGGGAGGAATCAACCCAGCCAGAAGAGCATGAAGATGGACAGGAATCTCAGTGGCACTCATCTCTCTGGTACACCAAGATGCAGGGTGGACAGCCGTTGCCTTCCCCTCATTGAAATCAGCGGCAAGTGCATGGCGAACCTTGTCCAACCCCTCCTTGTTGATCAACATCGACTACTCAAGGGACGGCTCTAGGGCCGGCGTAGGACCGGCCGGCGCGCGCGGCTTCACCTTCTTCTTGCTTGGCTTGGGGGCCATGGCGAGTACCAAGAAAGAGCAAGGCACCGGCACCATATCTATGGACGCGGCAGCAAGATTGGGGAGGAGGAAGCAAGAGCCGGGCACGGTACACCACGAAGGGCGAATTGCACCGACAACGGGCAGCTGCAAGGTCTACCAGATATCAAGGCAGCATGGGGAAGTGGAGACGCCCGCGTCCCGTCAATCGCCACATGTCTTCAGGGCTATAGGCTGATGGGGCCCATGGCGCTCCGCCCTTGCCTTTTGTGTTAGCTTGGAAGCCAAGTCCGAGCGCGCCTTGGGCCCGGTGGCTACTGTCGGTGTCCTAGACTTGGGGGTAGCCAGTCCTGCCTGCTTGCGGCCCACGGTGTGGCTACATCGACGACCTAGTACGGCCCAACTTCAACACCAACACCACACGAGGCGGACGACGCCAAGACCCTTGAAGAAGTTGGCCTCCACAGGAGGGCTCCTGAGGGGCGGAGAGTTCTATGCAGCTACCTCATGAGGCTCAGCTGACGTGAGCCATGACGACCAAGGCCAGGCGGGCGCCAGGCGGGTGCAGAGCGCAGGTTTCCTCTTTGGTGCAAGGGAGGCAATCCACAGGTGTGGAGTTCCGAGGAATCAACCAAAGGATTCCATTCTGGTGCAATGAGACCAAGACCGGCAGGACGTGAGTCATCACCGAGCCCACCGCAGCGTCACGGCCAGAGGCTTTTCGCAGGCGAAGACTATTTTTGTCAGGATAGGCTGTACTACTTGTCCCCTTTCAAATCCCGCCATTGTGGAATCCCTTCCCTCTCATATTTGGGAAGAGGACCAAGGCCACTATATATAGGACTTAGCCACCACCATAGGGGGAGAGGGATCCCACCCCAAGCACCACACCAGCTTAAGAACACCTCACCTCCTGAGGCTTGTTCATCCTTTGTACTAGTTCATCCGTAGCCCCTCGAGGAAATCCACCACACCACACTGGAGTAGGGTATTACACCACAATGGTTGCCTGAACCAGTATAAATCTCTATGTATTTGTGTCTCTGTGAGCTCTTCGCGCTAGGCTAGGGAGGATCGCGAGTAGGCAGGCTGGGCAGGTTGAGATCTCCGCACACACCCTAGAGTTTGAACCTCTCAAGGGTTGCCGGATTCCTAAATCCGACACCATGCCACTGTTATAAGCCATGACAAGTTTAGCCAAATGTTTTTGCCTGTAATTGTTTGAGACTCTGACTGTTTCCTCTGTAGCTTTTTGTGCAAACAGGGATATCCATTTCACCTGGTTGTTGTTGTGGCCTTTTGCTGCACTGCACAAAACTCTTCTTAAAAGAAGTGACTTTTGTGTTGTTTAACTGGAATGTCAGAATGGAACAGTTAGTTCATTTCGGTGGAACTGCACAAAGGGAGATCTGTGTTCCAATCCTCATCATCCATATTGGCGCCATAACCTTCCTTTAGGTAAGAATAATATTTAATGCATGTGTTCATCTCTATTTTGCGACTGCCATGAGAAAATAATGCTATTTTTTACTAGTACACTTGTACTCCCTCACTGACAAAACCAATTCTGAAATAGAAGGCCAATCATGTACTAGGTTTCACCAACTGGTGAGAAGAAAGAGAAACATAGCATGAAGAGGAAGAAGAAGAAGAAGAAACAGTGCCAAGGCGATATTGCTGAAGCCAGAGGCCTTAGTCGTGGCCATTAAAGGGCTCTGGGAATGACTACCTTACATGTGAGATGATCCACGAGGGAGCCTTCCAATTCTGCTATCTCACTTAATTAATTAGGAGTACTTAAGTACCACTAATTTATTGCTGCCTAATTTTTCTGTCGGAGTTAACCAAATCTTTAGTACCACCCTATGCTGAATCATGTACGTGTGTATGTTTGTCTATGGAGGTGAATCATGTGGTGGAGCAGGGAGGGAATATTAATAGTGTCATGACATAATAGTGTTATTGTTTTGCATGTCAATTTATTGCCATTGGTTCAATGAGGCAATGTTTTGTGTATTGTCCATCATGAATTTGATGCTACTATTAGAGTAATATGATAATGTATTTCTATCCTTTCTCACTAAGCTAATGAAGGTTTCACCTTCTTCCTACTTGTGCAAACAGGGATCATGTTGTGCCAATCATACATTTTAGTGGAACTACACAAGACAATACAATGAACTGTATCCCAGCCAGTGCTTTAACTCTGCTGGAAGTTCTTGATAATCTTTTGATATAATCTCAGCACTGGTAAACAAGAGTCATTTCAACCATACATTTGCAGTGCACAAAAATATATACTATTGAGTGATTTCAGTGAGTGCTTTATCATCTCTTATGGGACTATATGAATAAACTTTTTTCCTCAGGTTGGTACGGGCCTAAGGCCTTCGTCCATATTAGTTTGCTGTCATCTCTATTTGTATCGTGCTACTATCATGAGAAACTCATTTATCTTTGCACATTAAACTTTTGCAACCTATGATACATGGCAATGCTTTGAGTGTTGAGCTAATTGGCACTGATTAAATAAACTAATACCTTTCTTTAAGCAAGATTACTATGTTGCTAACTTTACCCATTAAGATAATGAGGGTGCTTCTATTTGTTAGTGTATGTTTCATCAACTAGTCCCACTATTACAGTAATCTCACTCTCTCAATATATGTGCCAACAGGGATGCTCGATTTTGGTGGAACTGCACAAAAACTTTGGGTGCTTCATTGCCTCGATAGCTTCCATCATTTCCTGTCAGTCGCTAATCTGGGCCTGCTTTCTTCCTTTGCTGTCAGTCGCTTTGCTTATCTCGGCTTCCAGTCAAAGGAAATAGTAATTGATATGCTACCTCACATAGGTTGGTACTGGTCTTTATCCTGATTATTGCGCTTGTCATGTATTGGTAATTTGGTATTGTGCTACTATTTGCCGATCTTATAAAGGAGTAACTTTGAGCCTGAACTCGCGGGCAAATCATTGCATTGGGTGATTTCAGTAGAACTGCACAAAAAGTTCGGATGGACAGATACTTATGATGCTGCTATGTACTCCAAAGTTCACTCAGACAAGCATTGATGTTGACAAGAAGTGCCTATATTCATTCGAGTATCAACCGGCGTCAACTAGTTGTCAAACTCCAAGTATTAGGAGAGTGGACGCCAAAAATATTGCTTGGCGCATAGCCCAGAAAAACACAGTCCAGTCTTTGGTCCCAACTTGTGCCTTTTGGTTATCGGCAGATATGGTAGCGAATTGTATGGCATGGAGTCTAAAGATTCCAGACAAGTTGGTTGACGCGTATATTCATCTGGCACTTAATCAGTCTACACGCCAGGGATGCTCCATTTCAGTTGAACTGCACAAAAAATTTGGGTGGTTCATTTTCTCAACCGCCTCCTTTCTCGTCTGCAATGTAGAATTTTGGCGAGCTACAGGACCAAGATGAGCCAGTAAGCTAGTTTGATGAAAATAGTGGCCAAGTTGCTCAAACCTCCCTCGGCACGAGTTCACTATTTGAGGATAAACCTACAAGCAAAGTTTAGACTATTTGTGGTGCCTCTTATGTACTCAAAAGTTTACTCATACAAGCATTAATTTTAGCAAGAAGTGCCTCCGACTGAACACCATTTACCAGTCTGTACCCTAGGTAATTAAAGTTTGTCCATGGATCATATTGGCTGTGATCTCAATCATTTGGATGCATAAACATACTGAACATGTGTATATCTGAATCTTTTTGTGAATTATCTATGAATATTGTCGTGTGATCCATCAATCATTTGGATGCATAGACATGCTGAACTTGTGTATATATGAATCTTTTGAGTTGTTGATAGTGAATGTTGGCTATGAATATGAACGTGTCCTGTGAACCTGAGTTTGATACGAATGTTTACCTTTTCTGTTGTACTTGTGTGTGAACTTGTTAGTATGCCTACTGTGGGGTATGTGACGTGTAGGTGTCAACGGCACACCTTCTTTCCGAGAAGAATTGCACCTGCTTTGTTAGGGTAGCAACGGTGCATCAGCTCTTTTTAATCTTTTTGCTCTATCTTCCCCCCTCCCCTGCTCAACCCCTGTCGTAATGTTTTCGGCCTCAAAACAAACATAGTATTGTGTTGTTTTGGGGGCTTGATGAAAAATCGAGTGCTGGTTTCTGTAGGTTGGTCCGCCCAGCAAATGGGCTGCTGGTCCACCACGGACTGGGAGGCTAAAAATACAAGTTGTATGGTGCAGAGGCAAGTAAAAAACGCCATCGAGAGCCATCCACTAAAGAAAAAAAATCGCTCCTGATGTGCTTCTTCAGTCGTGCCGTCGGCCCCCTCTTTAATCCAGTTCGCTCGGGGATCTGGTATCATTTTTTTCCGGAGGGCGAACAAGTATCAGCTAGGCCTAGGTTTTGTATTTTAACATGCGTAGCCCACGACATACGGAGACAGTGGTTTCAACTTATTTTTTGAGGTCCATACCGGCCTATGGGATTTTTCTTAAAGATCGGCAGCCTAATGTTTTTTTAATAAAACGCATGTCTCTGTTCTATTTATATATATATATATATATATAAGAATAATAATGATGTGTCTAATTTATGTTTTCCCTTCTAACCACATTATATATATTTATATTATTACTATTATCATATATGTCGGATGTGGGGTTCCAGCAAACCCTTAAGGTTCGAATTCTGGGGTGCGCGCGAAGTCTTTCCTCTATCGACCCACGTCCCAATGCCTCGCTGAGAATCTAGACTACTTGATGAACAACACAAGGGACACGAGGTTTATATTGGTTCAGGCCACCATTGTGGTGTAATACCCTACTCCAGTGTGTGGTGAGTGGATTGCCTCAGGGGCTGATGATAGATAGTACAAAGGAAGAACATCCTCGCGAGGGGTGTTCTTGGGGTGGTGTGCTTCGAGAGGAATTGCTCCGTTTCTGTTGGCTCTGGGTCAGATCCAGATGAGATGAGATCCTCCCCCCACTATGGTGGCTAGTCCTATATATAGAGGCACTGGTCCTCTTCCCAAATATTGAGCGGGAAGGGCGCAAAAAACGGCCATTTTGAAGGGGAACATCTAGTACAGCTTATCCTGACTAAAGTTGGTCTTCGACTGCCAAAGACTCTGGCAATGACATCGTCCTGGGCTCCATGGTGACCTCCGTCCTGCCGCTCTGCCGGTCTTGATCCTGTTGCACTGGAATGCAAACCTTTGCCTGATGCCTTGGTCTGTGCTTACCCCCTTTGCACCAAAGAGGAAACAAGGACACTGCGCAGGCCGGCGCCCGCCTGGCGCCCGCCTAGTCTCGATCGTCATGGCTTGCGTCATGAGCACCTCGCGAGGTACCCTTGCCTTGATCTTTCCGCCTCCTCGCCAGCTTTGCCTAGTGAGGCCACTCCTGAGGAAGCCCCTTGTCGTCCGCCCCGCGAGGCTTGGCCCCTCACGAGGGTCTTGAGCTTGAGTTGATGAAGATGGGCCGCACTGGGCCATCACTTGAGGCACACCACAGGCCACAGGCAGGCAAGTCTGGGGACCCCCGTTCCCAGAACACCGACAGTAGCCCCCGGGCCTGCTACGTCTTGAGCTTCCATTGGTTTTCCTTGAATAAGAAAGGGTGATGCAGCAGAGTAGCGTAAGTATTTCCCTCAGTTTTTGAGAAACAAGGTATCAATCCAGTAGGAGGCTTCTCAACAAGTCCCACGAACCTACACAAACAAACAAAGAACTCGCAACCAACGCAATAAAGGGGTTGTCAATCCCTTCACGGCCACTTGCGAAAGTGAGATCTGATAGAGATAGTATGATAAGATAAATATGTTTTTGGTATTTTATAATATAGATGCAGAAAATAAAGATGCAAATAAAAGTAGATCAGAAGCAAATATGATAAGAGATAGACCCGGGGGCCATAGGTTTCACTAGAGGCTTCTCTCAAGATAGCATAAGTATTACGGTGGGTGAACAAATTACTATCGAGCAATTGATAGAAAAGCGAATGATTATGAGATTATCTAGGCATGATCATGTATATAGGCATCACGTCCGCAACAAGTAGATCGACTCCTGCCTGCATCTACTACTATTACTCCACACATCGGCCGACTCCTGCGTGCATCTAGAGTATTAAATTCACAAAGAACAGAGTAACGCATTAAGCAAGATGACATGATGTAGAGGGATAAACTCAAGCAATATGATATAAACCCCATCTTTTTATCCTTCATGGCAACAATACAATACGTGCCTTGCAACCCTTTCTGCCACTGGGTAAGGACACCGCAAGATTGAACCCAAAGCTAAGCACTTCTCCCATGGCAAGAAAGATCAATCTAGTAGGCCAAACCAAACTGATAATTCGAAGAGACTTGCAAAGATAACTCAATCATACATAAAAGAATTCAGAGAAGATTCAAATATTATTCATAGATAAACTTGATCATAAACCCACAATTCATCAGATCTCGACAAACACACCGAAAAATAGATTACATCGAATAGATCTCCACAAGAGAGGGGGAGAACATTGTATTGAGATCCAAAAAGAGAGAAGAAGCCATCTAGCTAATAACTATGGACCCGTAGGTCTGTGGTAAACTACTCACAACTCATCGGAAGGGCTATGGTGTTGATGTAGAAGCCCTCCATGGTCGATTCCCCCTCCGGCAGAGTGCCGGCGAAGGCTCCAAGATGAGATCTCGCGGATACGGAAGTTTACGGCGTTGGAAATTGTGTTTCGGGTGCTCCCTGGATGTTTTTGGGGTATGTAGGCTTATATAGGAGGAGGAAGTACGTCGGTGGACGCCCGAGGGGCCCACGAGACAGGGGGAGCGCCCTATAGGGGGGGCCTCCTATCTCGTGGAGGCCTTGGCTGCTTCTTGACTTGCACTCCAAGTCCTCTGGATCACGTTCGTTCCAAAAATCACGCTCCCGAAGGTTTCATTCCGTTTGGACTCCATTTGATATTCCTTTTCTTCAAAATACTGAAATAGGCAAAAAAATAGCAATACGGGCTGGGCCTCCGATTAGTAGGTTAGTCCCAAAAATGATATAAAAGTGTAAAATAAAGCCCATAAACATCCAAAAGGGGTAATATAATAGCATGGAACAATCAAAAATTATAGATACGTTGGAGACGTATCAAGCATCCCCAAGCTTAATTCCTACTCGTCCTCGAGTAGGTAAATGATAACAAGAGAATTTTTGATGTGGAATGCTACCTAGCATAATTCTTAATGTAATTTTCTTTATTGTGGCATGAATGTTCAGATCCAAATGATTCAAAATAAAAGTTCATATTGATAAAAGAAATAGTATCATTTCAAGCATACTAATCAAAGCAATCATGTCTTCTCAAAATAACATGGCAAAAGAAAGTTCATCCCTACAAAATCATATAGTTAGGCTATGCTTCATTTTCGTCACACAAAGGTGTTCCCAACTTCTATACCCCCGATGACAAGCCAAGCAATTGTTTCATACTTAAATAAGCTCAAACTTTTTCAACCTTCACGAAATACATGAGCGTGAGCCATGGATATAGCACTATGGGTGGAATAGAATATAATGATGGGGATTGTGTGGAGAAGACAAAAAAAGTCTCACATTGAGGAGGATAATCAATGGGCTATGGAGATGCCCATCAATTGATGTCAACATGAGGAGTAGGGATTGCCATGCAACAGATGTACTAGAGCTATAAAATCTCAACAAAAGAAAACTAGTGGGTGTGCATCCAACTTGCTTGCTCACGAAGACCTAGGGCATTTGAGGAAGCCCATCGTAGGAACATAAAATCCAACTTCTATAATGAAAAATTCCCACTAGTATGAAAAAGATAACTTATGAGACTCACTAAATGAAAAACATGGTGCTACTTTGAAGCACAAAATATGAGACTCACTACATAAAGAACAAAGTGCTACTTTGAAGCATAAGTGTGGAAAAAGAGATAGTAACATTGCCCTTTTTATTTTTTTTTATTTTCTTTTATTTTTTTCCTTTTTTTCTTTTTCTTTTTCTGGCCTTTCTGTTTTTTCTTTTGGCCTTTCTTCTTTTTTTTTCTTTTTTTTCTTTGGGCAATGCTCTAATAATGATGATCATCACACTTCTATTGATTACAACATATGAATTACAACTTGAAACTAGAACAAGATATGACTCTATATGAATGCCTACAGCGGTGTACCGGGATGGTGCAATGAATCAAGAGTGACATGTATGAAAAATAATGCATGGTGGCCTTGCCACAAATACGATGTCAACTACATGGTCATGCAATGGCAATATGACAAAAGTAATGTATGTCATGATGATAAACGGAACGGTGGAAAGTTGCATGGCAATATATCTCGTAATGGCTATGGAAATGCCATAATAGGTAGGTATGGTGGCTGTTTTGAGGAAGATATAAGGAGGTTTATGTGTGATAGAGCATTTCATATCACGGGGTTTGGATGCACCGGCGAAGTTTGCACCAACTCTTAAGGTGAGAAAGGGCAATGCACGGTACCGAAGAGGCTAGCAATGGTGGAAAGGTAAAAGTGTGTATAATCCATGGACTCAACATTAGTCAAAAGAACTCATATACTTATTACAAAAATTTAGAAGTCATCAAAAATCAAGCACTACGCGCATGCTCCTAGGGGGATAGATTGGTAGGAAAAAACCATCGCTCGTCCCCGACCGCCACTCATAAGGATGCACAAGCCAGGTACACTTCATGTTTCAAATTTGTTACACAACTTTAACCATACGTACATGCTACGGGACTTGCTAACTTCAACACAAGCATTCTTTAAATTCATAGTGACCCAACTAGCATGACTTTAATATCACTACCTCCATATCTCAAAACAATTATCAAGTATCAAATTGATCATAGCATCCGATTCACTTCCTATGATAGTTTTTATTATACCCAACTTGGATGCCTACCATTCTAGGACCAATTTATAACCATATCAAATACCATGCTGTTTTAAAAGACTCTCAAAAAGATATAAGTGAAGCATGAGAGACTAGCAATTTCTACAAAATAATTCACCACCGTGCTCTAAAATATATAAGTGAAGCACTACAGCAAAAACTATCAAGCTCAAAAAGATATAAGTGAAGCACATAGAGTATTCTAGCAAATTCTAATAAAATAGGCTTCTCCCAAAAGGTGTGTACAGAAAGGATGATTGTGGTAAACTAAAAATCAAATACTAATATAGTACACAACGCTCGAAGCAAAACACATATCATGTGGCAAATAAAAATATAGCTCCGAGTAAAGTTACCAATGAACGAAGACGAAAGAGGGGATGCCTTCCCGGGGCATCCCCAAGCTTAGGCTTTTGACCATCGTTGAATATCTTGGGGTGCCATGGGAATCCCCAAGCTTAGGCTTTTGCCACCCTTTATTCCATAGTCCATAAAAGCTTTACCCAAAACTTGAAAACTTCACAGCACAAAACTCAACAGGAAATCTTATAAGCTCCGTTAGTGAAAGAAAACAAAACCACCCCATAAGGTACTGTAATGAACTCATTCTTTATTTATTTTGGCGTTAAACCTAATTTATTCCAACTTCTCTATGGTTTATAAACTATTTTACTAGCCATAGATGCATCAAAATAAGCAAACAACACACGAAAAACAGAATCTGTCAATAACAGAACAGTCTGTAGCAATCTGTAACTAACGCAAACTTCTGGAACTCTAAAATTCCTACCAAAATAGGACGTACTGTAAAATTTATTTATTGATCAGAATCAAAAAGAATCAATGCAAAATCACAATTCTGTGATTTATTGAATTTTTTCTCATGAGCACAAAGTTTCTGTTTTTCAGCAGAATCAAATCAACTATCATCATAGTTTATCCTATAGGTTCTACTTGGCACAAACACTAATTAAAAGCTAAAAACACATCTAAACAGAAAGTAGAAATAAAAACTTATTACTAAACAGGAACAAAAACAAAAAACACAAAGAAAATTGGGTTACCTCCCAACTAGCGCTATCGTTTAACGCCCCTAGCTAGGCATAAAAGCGAAGATAGATATAAGTAGTGCCATCTTTGGCACTTGATTCATAAGTAGCCCGCATGATAGATTCATAAGGTAATTTGACTTCCTTTCTTGGAAAGAGCTCCATGCCTTTCTTTAATGGAAATTGGAATCTAATATTCCCTTCCTTCATATCAATAATCGCGCCAATCGTTCTAAGGAAAGGTCTACCAAGAATAATAGGGCAAGAAAGATTACAATCTATATCAAGAACGATAAAATCCATGGGCACCAAATTTCTATTTGCAACAATAAGGACATCATTGATTCTTCCCATTGGCTTTTTAATGGTGGAATCCGCAAGGTGCAAATGTAAAGAGCAATCATCAAGATCATGGAAACCTAGGATATCACATAAAGTTTTCGGAATCGTGGAAACACTAGCACCCAAATCACACAAAGCAAAACACTCATGATCTTTAATTTTAATCTTTATAGTAGGTTCCCACTCATCATTAAGTTTTCTAGGTATAGAAACTTACAAATTAAGTTTTTCATCATAAGATTGCAACAAGGCATCAATGATATGTTTCGTAAAAGCTTTATTTTGACTATAAGCATGAGGAGAATTAACAACGGATTGCAACAAGGAAATACAACCTTCTAAAGAACAATTATCATAATCAAATTCCTTGAAATCCGAGATAGTGGGTTCAATACTATTTAAAGTCATGACCTCTCCAATCCCACTTTTACCAAATTTAGCATCAAGATCTAAAAACTTCGAATTCTTGGGACGCCTTCTAGGTAAAGTTGACTCATCATCAGTCCCATAATTATCAAGATTCATATTGCAAAACATAGATCTAATAGGAGACGCATCAATAACTTTATGATCATCATCATTATTTTCATGTAACTTTTCTGGTTTGGCGGCCATCTTATTGACTAAGGTGGCTTGTTTATCAGAAATTTTGGCTATAGTATTTTCAAGACGGGTAATTTGAGCGTTAACACCATAAAATTATTTATTCATATCATCAAGCTCTTTGTCCATAAACCCCAAAAATCATTTTAGTTCCTTAAGCTCTTTTCTAAAGAAATTATTGTGCTCAAATTGCAAATTCATAAAGCTTCTAATATTTGATTCAATCTCCTCCATCCTTCTAAGAAGGTGGTCAGAACCCTTAGGCGAAGCCATAAGGTCAAACAAGCACACGAGCAAACAGAAAAAGGCAAGCGAAAAGAGAGGAGGAAATTGGGAAAGAGAGGGCGAATAAAATGGCAAGGGTGAAGTGGGGGAGAGGAAAACGAGAGGCAAAAGGCAAATATTGTAAATGCGAGGGAGATGAGTTTGTGATGGGTACTTGGTATATCTTTACTTGACCGAAGACCTCCCCGGCAACGGCGCCAGAAATCCTTCATGCTACGTCTGCAGCTTGCGTTGGTTTTCCTTGAAGAGGAAAGGGTGATGTAGCAGAGTAGCGTAAGTATTTCCCTCAGTTGTTGAGAACCAAGGTATCAATCCAGTAGGAGGCTTCTCAACAAGTCCCACGAACCTACACAAACAAACAAAGAACTTGCAACCAACGCAATAAAGGGGTTGTCAATCCCTTCACGGCCACTTGCGAAAGTGAGATCTGATAGAGATAGTATGATAAGATAAATATGTTTTTGGTATTTTATAATATAGATGCAGAAAATAAAGATGCAAATAAAAGTAGATCGGAAGCAAATATGATAAGAGATAGACCCGGGGGCCATAGGTTTCACTAGAGGCTTCTCTCGAGATAGCATAAGTATTACGATGGGTGAACAAATTACTGTCGAGCAATTGATAGAAAAGCGAATAATTATGAGATTATATAGGCATGATCATGTATACAGGCATCACGTCCGCAACAAGTAGACCGACTCCTGCCTGCATCTACTACTAATACTCCACACATCGACCGACTCCTGCCTGCATCTAGAGTATTAAGTTCACAAAGAATAGAGTAATGCATTAAACAAGATGACATGATGTAGAGGGATAAACTCAACCAATATGATATAAACCCCATCTTTTTATCCTCGATGGCAACAATACAATACGTGCCTTGCAACCCTTTCTGTCACTGAGTAAGGACACCGCAAGATTGAACCCAAAGCTAAGCACTTCTCCCATGGCAAGAAAGATCAATCTAGTAGGCCAAACCAAACTGATAATTCGAAGAGACTTGCAAAGATAAATCAATCATACATAAAAGAATTCAGAGAAGATTCAAATATTATTCATAGATAAACTTGATCATAAACCCACAATTCATCGGATCTCGACAAACACACCGCAAAAAGAGATTACATCGAGTAGATCTCCACAAGAGAGGGGGAGAACATTGTATTGAGATCCAAAAAGAGAGAAGAAGCCATCTAGCTAATAACTATGGACCCGTAGGTCTGTGGTAAACTACTCACAACTCATCGGAAGGGCTATGGTGTTTATGTAGAAGCCCTCCGAGGTTGATTCCCCCTTCGGCAGAGTGCCGGCGAAGGCTCCAAGATGAGATCTCGCGGATACAGAAGGTTATGGCGGTGGAAATTGTGTTTCGGGTGCTCCCTGGATGTTTTGGGGTACGTAGGCTTATATAGGAGGAGGAAGTACGTCGGTGGATGCCCGAGGGGCCCACGAGACAGTGGGGCGCTCCCTATAGGAGGCGCCCTCCTATCTCGTGGAGGCCTCGGCTGCTTCTTGACTTGCACTCCAAGTCCTCTGGATTACATTCGTTCCAAAAATCACGCTCCCGAAGGTTTCATTCCGTTTGGACTCCGTTTGATATTCCTTTTCTTCGAAATACTGAATTAGGCAAAAAAACAGCAATATGGGTTGGGCCTCCGATTAGTAGGTTAGTCCCAAAAATGATATAAAAGTGTAAAATAAAGCCCATAAACATCCTAAAGGGGTAATATAATAGCATGGAACAATCAAAAATTATAGATACGTTGGAGACGTATCAAGCATCCCCAAGCTTAATTCCTGCTCGTCCTCGAGTAGGTAAATGATAAAAAGAGAACTTTTGATGTGGAATGCTACCTAGCATAATTCTTAATGTAATTTTCTTTATTGTGGCATGAATGTTCAGATCCAAATGATTCAAAATAAAATTTCATATTGATAAAAGAAATAGTAACACTTCAAGCATACTAATCAAAGCAATCATGTCTTCTCAAAATAACATGGCAAAAGAAAGTTCATCCCTTCAAAATCATATAGTTAGGCTATGCTTCATTTTCGTCACACAAAGGTGTTCCCAACTTCTATACCCCCGATGACAAGCCAAGCAATTGTTTCATACTTAAATAATCTCAAACTTTTTCAACCTTCACGCAATACATGAGCGTGAGCCATGGATATAGCACTATGGGTGGAATAGAATATAATGATGGGGATTGTGTGGAGAAGACAAAAAAAGTCTCACATTGACGAGGATAATCAATGGGCTATGGAGATGCCCATTAATTGATGTCAACATGAGGAGTAGGGATTGCCATGCAACGGATGCACTAGAGCTATAAATGCTCAACAAAAGAAAACTAGTGTGTGTGCATCCAACTTTCTTGCTCATGAAGACCTAGGGCATTTGAGGAAGCCCATCGTAGGAATATACAAGCCAAGTTCTATAATGAAAAATTCCCACTAGTATGAAAAAGACAACTTATGAGACTCACTACATGAAAAACATGGTGCTACTTTGAAGCACAAAATATGAAACTCACTACATAAAGAACAAAGTGCTACTTTGAAGCACAAGTGTGGAAAAAGAGATAGTAACATTGCCCTTTTTATTTTTTATTTTTTTTATTTTTCTTTTTTTTGGTCTTTCTTTTTTTTTCTTTTGGCCTTTCTTCTTTTCTTTTTTCTTCTTTGGGCAATGCTCTAATAATGATGATCATCACACTTCTATTGATTACAACATATGAATTACAACTCGAAACTAGAATAAGATATGACTCTATATGAATGCCTCCGGCGGTGTACCAGGATGGTGCAATGAATCAAGAGTGACATGTATGAAAAATAATGCATGGTGGCCTTGCCACAAATACAATGTCAAATAGATGATCATGCAATGGCAATATGACAAAAGTAATGTATGTCATGATGTTAAACGGAACGGTGGAAAGTTGCATGGCAATATATCTCAGAATGGCTATGGAAATGCCATAATAGGTAGGTATGGTGGCTGTTTTGAGGAAGATATAAGGAGGTTTATGTGTGATAGAGCGTATCGTATCACAGGTTTTGGATGCACCGGCGAAGTTTGCACCAACTCTCGAGGTGAGAAAGGGCAATGCACGGTACCGAAGAGGCTAGCAATGGTGGAAAGGTAAAAGTGCGTATAATCCATGGACTCAACATTAGTCAAAAGAACTCATATACTTATTGCAAAAATTTAGAAGTCGTCAAAAATCAAGCACTACGCGCATGCTCCTAGGGGGATAGATTGGTAGGAAAAAACCATCGCTCGTCCCCGACCGCCACTCATAAGGATGCACAAGCCAGGTATACTTCATGTTTCAAGTTTGTTACACAACTTTAACCATACGTGCATGCTATGCGACTTGCTAACTTCAACACAAGCATTCTTTAAATTCATAATCACCCAACTAGCATGACTTTAATATCACTACCTCCATATCTCAAAACAATTATCAAGTATCAAATTGATCATAGCATCCAATTCACTTCCTATGATAGTTTTTATTATACCCAACTTGGATGCGTACCATTCTAGGACCAATTTATAACCATAGAAAATATCATGCTGTTCTAAAAGACTCTCAAAAAGATATAAGTGAAGCATGAGAGACTAGCAATTTCTACAAAATAATTCAACACCGTGCTCTAAAAGATATAAGTGAAGCACTAGAGCAAAAACTATCAAGCTCAAAAAGATATAAGTGAAGCACATAGAGTATTCTAGCAAATTCTAATAAAATAGGCTTCTCCCAAAAGGTGTGTACAGAAAGGATGATTGTGGTAAACTAAAAATCAAAGACTAATATAATACACGACGCTCGAAGCAAAACACATATCATGTGGCAAATAAAAATATAGCTCCAAGTAAGTTACCAATGAACAAAGACGAAAGAGGGGATGCCTTCCCGGGGCATCCCCAAGCTTAGGCTTTTGGCCATCCTTGAATATCTTGGGGTGCCATGGGAATCCCCAAGCTTAGGCTTTTGCCACCCTTTATTCCATAGTCCATAAAAGCTTTACCCAAAACTTGAAAACTTCACAACACAAAACTCAACAAGAAATCTTATAAGCTCCGTTAGTGAAAGAAAACAAAACCACCACATAAGGTACTGTAATAAACTCATTCTTTATTTATTTTGGTGTCAAACCTACTGTATTCCAACTTCTCTATGGTTTATAAACTATTTTACTAGCCATAGATGCATCAAAATAAGCAAACAACACACGAAAAACAGAATCTATCAAAAACAGAACAGTCTGTAGAAATCTGTAAGTAACGCAAACTTCTGGAACTCTAAAAATCCTACCAAAATAGGACGTACTGGAAAAGTTATTTATTGATCCGCAGCAAAATGAATCAATGCAAAATCAAGTTTCTGTGATTTATTGAATTTTTTCTCGTGAGCACAAAGTTTCTGTTTTTCAGCAGAATCAAATCAACTATCATCATAGTTTATCCTATAGGTTCTACTTGGCACAAACACTAATTAAAAGCTAAAAACACATCTGAACTGAAATTAGAAACAAAAACTTATTACTAAACAGGAACAAAAATAAAAAACACAAAGAAAATTGGGTTACCTCCCAACTAGCGCTATCGTTTAACGCCCCTAGCTAGGCATAAAAGCGAAGATAGATCTAAGTAGTGCCATCTTTGGCACTTGATTCATAAGTAGCCCGCATGATAGATTCATAAGGTAATTTGACTTTCTTTCTTGGAAAGTGCTCCATGCCTTTCTTTAATGGAAATTGGAATCTAATATTCCCTTCCTTCATATCAATAATAGCGCCAATCGTTCTAAGGAAAGGTCTACCAAGAATAATAGGGCAAGAAAGATTACAATCTATATCAAGAACGATAAAATCCACGGGCACCAAATTTCTATTTGCAACAATAAGGACATCATTGATTCTTCCCATTGGCTTTTTAATGGTGAAATCCGCAAGGTGCAAATTTCAAGAGCAATCATCAAGATCATGGAAACCTAGAATATCACATAAAGTTTTCGGAATCGTGGAAACACTAGCACCCAAATCACACAAAGCAAAACACTCATGATCTTTAATTTAAATCTTTATAGTAGGTTCCCACTCATCATTAAGTTTTCTAGGTATAGAAACTTCGAAATTAAGTTTTTCATCATAAGATTGCAAGAAGGCATCAACGATATGTTTGATAAAAGCTTTATTTTGACTATAAGCATGAGGAGAATTAACAACGGATTGCAACAAGGAAATACAACCTTCTAAAGAACAATTATCATAATCAAATTCCTTGAAATCCGAGATAGTGGGTTCAATACTATTTAAAGTCATGACCTCTCCAATCCCACTTTTACCAAATTTAGCATCAAGATCTAAAAACTCCGAATTCTTGGGACGCCTTCTAGGTAAAGTTGACTCATCATCAGTCCCATAATTATCAAGATTCATATTGCAAAACATAGATCTAATAGGAGACGCATCAATAACTTTATGATCATCATCATTATTTTCATGTAACTTTTCTGGTTTGGCGGCCATCTTATTGACTAAGGTGGCTTGTTTATCAGAAATTTTGGCTATAGTATTTTCAAGACGGGTAATTTGAGCATTAACACCATAAAATTATTTATTCATATCATCAAGCTCTTTGTCCATAAACCCCAAAAATCATTTTAGTTCCTTAAGCTCTTTTCTAAAGAAATTATTGTGCTCAAATTGCAAATTCATAAAGCTTCTAATATTTGATTCAATCTCCTCCATCCTTCTAAGAAGGTGGTCAGAACCCTTAGGCGAAGCCATAAGGTCAAACAAGCACACGAGCAAACAAAAAAAGGCAAGCGAAAAGAGAGGAGGAGATTGGGAAAGAGAGGGCGAATAAAACGGCAAGGGTGAAGTGGGGGAGAGGAAAACGAGAGGCAAAAGGCAAATATTGTAAATGCGAGGGAGATGAGTTTGTGATGGGTACTTGGTATATCTTGACTTGAGCGAAGACCTCCCCGGCAACGACGCCAGAAATCCTTCATGCTACATCTGCAGCTTGCGTTGGTTTTCTTTGAAGAGGAAAGGGTGATGCAGCAGAGTAGCGTAAGTATTTCCCTCAGTTGTTGAGAACCAAGGTATCAATCCAGTAGGAGGCTTCTCAACAAGTCCCACGAACCTACACAAACAAACAAAGAACTCGCAACCAACGCAATAAAGGGGTTGTCAATCCCTTCACGGCCACTTGCGAAAGTGAGATCTGATAGAGATAGTATGATAAGATAAATATGTTTTTGGTATTTTATAATATAGATGCAGAAAATAAAGATGCAAATAAAAGTAGATCGGAAGCAAATATGATAAGAGATAGACCCGGGGGCCATAGGTTTCACTAGAGGCTTCTCTCGAGATAGCATAAGTATTACGGTGGGTGAACAAATTAGTGTCGATCAATTGATAGAAAAGAGAATAATTATGAGATTATCTAGGCATGATCATGTATATAGGCATCACGTCTGCAACAAGTAGACCGACTCCTGCCTGCATCTTCTACTATTACTCCACACATCGACCGACTCATGCCTGCATCTAGAGTATTAAGTTCACAAAGAATAGAGTAACGCATTAAGCAAGATGACATGATGTAGAGGGATAAACTCAAGCAATATGATATAAACCCCATCTTTTATCCACGATGGCAACAATACAATACGTGCCTTGCAACCTTTTTTGTCACTAGGTAAGGACACCGCAAGATTGATCCCAAAGCTAAGCACTTCTCCCATGGCAAGAAAGATCAATCTAGTAGGCCAAACCAAACTGATAATTCGAAGAGACTTGCAAAGATAACTCAATCATACGTAAAAGACTTCAGAGAAGATTCAAATATTATTCGTTGATAAACTTGATCGTAAACCCACAATTCATCGGATCTCGACAAACACACCGCAAAAAGAGATTACATCCAATAGATCTCCACAAGAGAGGGGGAGAACATTGTATTGAGATCCGAAAAGAGAGAAGAAGCCATCTAGATAATAACTATGGACCCGTAGGTCTGTGGTAAACTGCTCACAACTCATCGGAAGGGCTCTGGTGTTGATGTAGAAGCCCTCCATGGTCGATTCCCCCTCCGGCAGAGTGCCGGCGAAGGCTCCAAGATGAGATCTCACAGATACAGAAGGTTACGGCGGTGGAAATTGTGTTTCGGGTGCTCCCTGGATGTTTTTGGGGTACGTAGGCTTATATAGGAGGAGGAAGTACGTCGGTGGACGCCCAAGGGGCCTAGGAGACAGGGGCAACACCCTATACGGGGGGCGCCCTCCTATCTCGTGGAGGCCTCGGCTGCTTCTTGACTTGCACTCCAAGTCCTCTTGATCACGTTCGTTCCAAAAATCACGCTCCCGAAGGTTTCATTCCGTTTGGACTCCGTTTGATATTCCTTTTTCTCCGAAATACTGAAATAGGCAAAAAAAACAGCAATATGGGTTGGGCCTCCGATTAGTAGGTTAGTCCCAAAAATGATATAAAAGTGTAAAATAAAGCCCATAAACATCCAAAAGGGGTAATATAATAGCATGGAACAATCAAAAATTATAGATACGTTGGAGACGTATCAGGGCCCAAGGCGCGCTCGGACTTGGCTTAGCAGAGAAGCGAAGGGGCAAGTGCTGAGCGCCGCGGGCCCCAACAGCCTGCGGCCTTGGGCGCCGCGTGGCGATTGATTGGATGTGGGCGTCTCCGCTTCCCCACGATGCCTCGACAACTTCCCGACTTGACAGGTCTCTGCATGCAGAAATGAGTCATGATTACCTGCGATCGTGGGGGCTGACGATTGGCCTGCTCCGGTATAAGTATGGAATGGCGTGAGCCCTCCCATTTTATCTCTCCTTTCTCCGTCTCTTCCTTCTTGCTCTCCCTCCACCGTCTCATCGTGTCCCATGGCGCCTATGAAGAAGTTTTCGGCCGCAGAGAAGGGGAAGGCCCGCCGGGAGGGGCCTGGCTCCCCCCCCCCCCCCCCCCCCGCCGCCCCGGCTAAGCGCGGCCGAGGTCGCCCCCACAAGCGCCTCGCGACCCCTACGAGGGCCATCCGTGATCACGGCGGTGGCCCCTCGCTTAGTGAAGGCCGCCTGACAGGCGAGGGGAGGCGCGTCGTGGCTGCACGCCCTCCTCGCCCGCGATTCCACTCGGCGGAGGTGTCGCCGGAGTTCGTCATTTGGTCGAAGGATCCGGCCGATACATGGCTTCAGCTCCCTCGCTTCTTTGCCGGCGAGCTGCTGGCTGGTGCCACTGGCGGGCTCTGGCTACAGGCGGACGGCTGCTGCAGCAGAGCCTCTTGGGTGGCGGTGGATGTCTCTATCGCCGGGAACGTGGCCCTGACTCGCGGATGGCAGACGTGTGCCCGCACTCTTGGCCTGGGCCGGCGGTGCACCCTTCACTTCAAGTTCAACGGCGACGCCACCCTCTTTGTGAGGGTGTTCGGTGAGGACGGTCGCCGCGCCGGATGCTGCCCTGAAGGTGATGTTGGTGGCCGGATGCTCAGCCTCGGCGACGGCAACGGCGAAGACGAGGGCGGGCCCGCGCCAGGTGGTGCCCGCAGCTCACCAATCTTTGGTGACTCCCCTTTTGATGGCAGCTCCACCAGCGGCGGCCATGACCAGCCATCACGCCCGCTTTAAGGGAGGTGGCGGATCGTCCCATCGCCGCGCCTCGGTGAAGCATGAGGTGGGGTCCGCTTGAGCTCCAAAGGGTGATGCGGGTCCTCTTCTGCGGGCTGTCACCGGGCGAGCTGTGCCCATTTTGCTTTACCTGCATAGAGAGAGGAGTGTGTAGCCCCGCGGGGGCGTGCTAGACTGTTGCCTTTAATCATCATGTTGTTTCTATCATTTCCAAGTTGTGTTATAGTATTGCATGCTCATGCGTAGGAATAACTTAGCTTGGTGGGGGATTCGTGGCGACCTTTGCCTCGGGAGGCTCCGGCTAGAGGCCTCGTTTTTTCGTCTTGAGGCCTGCAAAAATTAGCCGGAGGGACAGGTTCTGTCCCCCAGCTGCGTGGGTGACCAGCTTGGGTCCTGCATTCGTGTCGCGATGCCCGTGGGGCATGGACCGGGAGGAGCGCTCCCGCTGTGAACTTTAGTTGGGGGACCTCACGAAATTAAGCCAGAAGACACTCACGAGGGCGCCCACGCTGCCCTCCCCCCCTCGCGAGGGTTGTGAAAGGAAAGAAGATTCAGGCGAGCGGCAAAGACAAGAAAACGCTGGCCGGGGGCGGCGAACCACATCGAAAGCAACTCCAACCAAAGTCCCAAACAAAGATGAATTAGCCAACTGCAGAAAGCAAATGAAAAGCAGTATCCGACGCCTAGTCTAGTCTTTGACATCTTCTCACCAGCGCGGAGCTAAGTGCTGCCATTGGGCGTGGGCGGGAGCCCCCGAGGCCCAGGGGAGGCACTCCAGAGACTCTGGGGCATGTACAGCCCCAACTCATTATTACGTGAGAGTGTCACGGGCGGCGAGCTTCATAGGCATTGGCCTTCTTCACAGGCACCGGGCCTTTTATTGAGGAGGGGTCGAGCTTCACATGCATTGGCCTTCTTCACAGGCATCGGGCCTTTCCTTACAGCGACAAGCTTCACAGGCATTGGCCTTCTTCACAGTCTCCGGGCCTTTCCTCGCAGGCACTAGGCCTCGCTTCAAGGGTAGAATCTCCGGAGATGCTGAATGTTCCACGCGTTCGGGATGGGCACCCCCTCCTGGGTCTCCAAGCGTGCGGAGCCAGGCCTCGAGAGTCCTGGGGCGGATGTTGCAGCAATGGTACCACCATAGTGCCTGCTGGTACCTTGCCGCCCGAAGCGCGGCCTCCCGACGGTGTTCCTCCCCCAGAACGAGATCTGTCCCCTTCATGGCGTCCTGCTGCGCTTCATCGAATGCCAGGACCCGTGCAGAGCGACGCTTGACCTCGTGAGGGAGGACCGCCTCCGCTCCGTATACGAGGAAGAATGGAGTTTCGCCCATCGACTTGGTTGCGGTCATGGGGATGGACCACAACACAGACTGGAGCTCGTCGTACCAGCCCCTGCCGCAGGCCTCCAGCTTCTTCTTGAAGGTTCTGGTTTTGAGGCCCTTCAGGACCTCCACATTGGCTCGTTGAGCCTGGTCGTTGCCCCGAAGGTGCACCACCGAAGCGTAGCATATCTGCGTTCCAAGGTTAGCACAGTATGTTTTGAAGAGATTGCTGGTGAATTGCTAACCATTGTCGGTGATGATGCGATTAGGCACTCTGAATCGGCTCACAAAGCCTTTGATGAACTTGACTGCAGAGCCTGCTGGGATGGTGCGGGCAGCTTCCACCTCAGCCCACTTGGTGAACTTGTCAATAGCAACGTAGAGGTAGCGATAGCCCCCTGGCGCCCGAGGAAACGGGCCCAAGATGTCCAGCCCCCAAACTGCGAACGGCCATCAGAGGGGTATGGTCTGCATGCCCTGAGCCGGCTGATGGCTCTGCTTGGCGTGGAATTGGCAGGCTTCACAAGCTTTCACCAGCTCGACGGCGTCGTTGAGTGCTGTGGGCCAGTAGAACCCACTGCGGAACGCCTTGCCAACGAGGGTCCATGATGACGAGTGGTGCCCACAATCTCCACCGTGTATGTCCGCCAGTAGCTCTTTCCCCTGTTCCCTGGAAATACAACGTAGGGACACATCGCTCGGCCACTTCTGGTAGAGCTCTCCATCTTGAATGCAGTAGGCCGTGGCTTGCCGGGCCACGCGTTCTGCATCCTGCTCCCTCTCCGGCAGGGTCCCTTGCATTAGGTAGTTCTTGAGTTCCACGGTCCAACATCCCTTCTGAGGCTCCAGCGCCAGGAGCAAGCGTTCTCCTGAGGTCGGGCCACAAGACGGAGCTCCTGAGGCAGGTGGTTGTGGGAGCTCCTCCTGAGGTTGTGCTGCGCTTGACGGTGGCGGTGCTACCGAGGGTTTAAAGAGCCTTTCCTCGAAGACACCAGGCTCTTGAGGCAGCCGCCTAGATGCCCTTTTGGCGATGTCATCAGCCTCTTGATTGGTGTCGCGGGGCACATGCTGTAACTCCAAACCCCAAAACTACTTCTCAATTCTGCGGACCTCAGCCAGGTATGCCTCCATGTGCTTGTCCTTCGGCTCATACACCTTGTTGGAGAAGTTGACGAGGAGCTGTGAATCGCCCTTGATGATGAGGCGCTTTACCCCTAAGGCCACTGCAGCTTTCAAGCCCGCTATCAGCCCCTCGTACTCTGCTATATTGTTGGAAACCTTCTCTCCACGCTGGAAACAGAGTTGCACGGTGTAGAAGAGCTTGTCCTGAGTGGGGGATATGAGCACCACGCTAGCCCCCGCGCCATGTCGTGAGAAGGTCTGTCAAAGTACATAACCCAACCGTCCGGCGCCTCATTTCCTGGGGAAAGTGACCGGTCTTCGCCCGCTTCAAGCCCTGGCGCCTCCGTCCATTCTGCAACAAAATCTGCAAGCGCGGCTCCCTTAACGACTCTCCCGTGCTGAATTCCAACTGAAATGCTTCCTGCTGAGTTGGGACTCCTGAGTACCCTCTCTAATGGGTATGCCGAGACGACCTTGATGGGGTGACCTTGGAAGTAGTGCCGTAGCTTTCGACAAGCCACCAACAGCATGAGCAGGAGCTTCTGGGGCATGGGGTACCGTGCCCTTGCATCCCTCAGCACTGTGCTGACAAAGTACACGGGATGCTCGACGAGGGTCGGCGCAGTGACGCAGTCCGCATCCTCCGGGGAGTTGAGCGCCTCCTGAGGCGCAAGAGACCCCAGCTCCTGTCGGACTGGCGGGGTCCCTTTAGCTGTGGAGGCGTCTTCCTGCTGGGGCTGACGTGTATCTGCCGAGGGCGTGACCCTTGCGAGGCCTTCCTGGACCAGGGCTGCTGCGACTGGGGCCGCGGCCGATGCGGTCTTGGCTCGGTGCTCTTCCCGGACCGCCACCAAAGCTGCGCTGGTGGAGTACGGTGTGGTGGCGAGATAAAGCACCAGGGGCTCCTGTGGGCGCGGTGCTACCATCACTGGTGGGCTGGTCAGGTACTTCTTGAGATCTTGGAACGCTTCGTCAGCCTCTTGAGTCCATTCGAACGGGCCCTTCCTCTTCATTAGCTTGAAGAAGGGCAGAGCGCATTCCCCTAGCTTGGAGATAAAGCACCCTAGTGCGGTTACTCGTTCGGCGAGCTTCTGCATTTCCCTGAGGATTTGCGGCGGACTCATGTCTTCGATTGCGTTGACCTTCTCCTGGTTAGCCTCGATCCCTCTGTGGGACACGAGGAAGCCCAGAAGCTTGCCAGAGGGGACACCGAACACGCACTTCTCCGGGTTGAGCCGCAGGTCCACTTCACGAAGGCTCGCGAAGGTTTCTTCTAGGTCCTGTATCAGGGTCTTCGCCTCCCGAGACTTCACCACTATGTCATCGACATAAGCCTCGGTGTTCTTCCCGAGCTGCTAGCCTGAGGCGATGTGCATCAGCTGCTGAAAGGTTGCACCTGCGTTGCGCAAGCCGAATGGCATGCAGGTGTAGCAGTACACCCCGCACAGGGTCAGGAAAGCCGTCTTCTCCACATCCTCGACCGCCATCTTGATTTGGTGATAGCCTGAGAAGGCATCCAGGAAGCACAACAGGTCACACTCAGCAGTAGAGTCGATGATTTGATCAATGCGGGGGAGTGGGAACGGATCTTGTGGGCAAGCATTGTTGAGGTTGGTAAAATCGACGCGCATGCGTTCCTTCCCCCTTTCTTTGGCACAACAACAGGGTTCGCCAGCCATTCCGGATAGTGGACCTCGCGAATGACTCCCGCAGCCTCCAGCTTGCGGGTTTCTTGGACGATGAAAGCCTGCTTCTCGGTGGACTACCGCCTTGCCTTCTGCTTCACAGGGCGTACGTTTGGGCATACGGTCAGGTGATGCTCGATCACCTGCCTGGGGACCCCCGCCAGTTGCTTGGGTTCCCACGCGAACACCTCCTTGTTCGCGCGCAGGAACTTCACCAGGGCCTCCTCTTATTCGGGGTCGAGATTGGCGCCTATGGTGAAGGTGGCGCCAGAGGATCCATCCTTGTCGACTGGTACTTGCTTGGTCTCCGCTTTGTCTTTGGTGAACAACTGCTTCTTCTTGGTGGGCGCAGCCCCCTTAGCCTTGAGGGGATCGGCGCTGGTGGGCTGCACTACTGCGGCTGCCTTGAAAGCGAGCTTGAGCGCCTGCAGGGCATCTTTTGCATCTCCGGCTATGGTGAGGACACCACTGCTCCCAGGCATTTTCATCAAGTTGTAAGCTGGGTGAGTTGCTGCCATGAACTGGGCCAAAGCCGGGTAGCCGAGGATGGCGTTGTACGGGAGGCCGATAGGGGCAACGTCGAAGTCGACTAGCTCTGCGCGGAAGTTGGCTTGGGTGCCAAAGGTTACCGGGAGATGGATCTACCCCAGGGAGCCGATGGAACGGCCCTCGACACCCGACAAGGGCTGACTGGGTCCGAGCCGCCCCAGCAGCACATGGAGGAGGCTGAAGGCCTTGGCCGAGAGCACATTGAGGCCAGCCCCGCCATCGATGAGGGTCTTGGTGATGGCCACCTGGCAGATTGTGGGAGTGCACAGCATTGGGAGCACACCCGAGCAAGCGGTGTTGGCGGGGTGGTCATCCAAGCTGAAGGACAAGTCGGGCTTGGGTGCCGCCCATCCCGGTGGAGCTTGGCGGCAAGTGAGGGCAGCGCCGATATGGCGGACGAACGGCTTGACGTGGCAACTCGCGGGCGGGGCTTGCGAGCCCCCTAGGAGAGCCGCGACGACGGGGAGCGCCGGCGCCGCATGGTGGGTGAGGAAGAGGCTGCACAGCTCCTCCCAGGAGGTCACGGAAGACGCTGGTAAGTGGAGCAGCCACATGCGCGGGACGCCGACCATGGGCAGCCAGCTGGCCATGACCCAGTCGTCGCCCCCGGCCTTGAGGACGGACTCCTCATATGCCAGCAGGAAAGCTAGCGGATCCGTTGCACCGTCATAGCGCGGCGGCATCTCTGGCTTGAACTTTTTTGGCCACCGCACCTATCGCAAGGCGGGGGCCAGAGCTCGGAGCCCCTAGGGCCCGGCGCCGGCTCCCGTGGCCGAAGCGGGTGGCGCGTTGCCCGCCATGAGGACGAAGCGCGGCGTCGATGGACAACGGGTCGTCGGCAGGGAGAGCTCCGGCGCACCCCCTACTTGGCGCGCTAAATGTCGGATGTGGGGTTCCGGCAAACCCTTAAGGTTCGAACTCTGGGGTGCGCGCGAAGATCTTTCCTCTACCGACCCACGTCCCAACGCCTCGCTGAGAATCTAGACTACTCGATGAACAACACAAGGGACATGAGGTTTATACTAGTTCAGGCCACCATTGTGGTGTAATACCCTACTCCAGTGTGTGGATAGTGGATTGCCTCAGGAGCCGATGATAGATAGTACAAAGGAAGAATAGCCTCGCGAGGGGTGTTCTTGGGGTGGTGTGCTTCGAGAGGAATTGCTCCATTTCTGTTGGCTTCGGGTCAGATCCAGATGAGATGAGATTCTCCCCCCCCCCCCACTATGGTGGCTAGTCCTATATATAGAGGCCCTGGTCCTCTTCCCAAATATTGAGCAGGAACGGTGCCAACAACGGCCATTTTGAAGGGGAACATCTAGTGCAGCTTATCCTGACTAAAGTTGGTCTTCGGCTGCCAAAGACTCTGGCGATGACGCCGTCCTGGGCTCCACGGTGACCTCCGTCCTGCCGGTTTGCCGGTCTTGGTCCTGTTGCACTGGAATGGCAACCTTTGCCTGATGCCTTGGTCTGTGCTTGCCCCCTTTGCACCAAAGAGGAAACAAGGACACTGCGCAGGCCGGCGCCCGCCTGGTCTCGTTCGTCATGGCTTGCGTCATGAGCACCTCGCGAGGTACCCTTGCCTTGATCTCTCCGCCTCCTCGCGAGGTACCCTTGCCTTAATCTCTCCGCCTCCTCGCGAGCTTTGCCTGGCGAGGCCGCTCCTGAGGAAGCCTCCTGTCGTTCGCCCCGCGAGGGTCTTGAGCTTGAGTCGATGAAGATGGGCCGCACTGGGCCATCACTTGAGCCACGCCGCAAGCCGCAGGCAGGCAAGTCTGGGGACCCCCATTCCCAGAACGCTGACAGTATATTTTATAGAGACTTATATATACATTATAAAAACATCCCACGTAATATTAACTTATAAAAGTAAATGTTTAACAGAAGTTGACAAGGAAAATCCTGGTGATTGCATACAAAAGCTTGCGAAGATTTCAAGGACCAATGTAATAATAACGCGCTCATTTTTATTTTGAGCAATAACTCGCTAATTTGTTAATTATATATATATATATATATATATATATATGTGTGCCTCTTTGGTTTATTTTTTGATATTAATTGCTCCTTCTAACATAACATTATATATATATATATAACGAGCCCAGCTAACTCGTGTATTTCAAGGAAGTGCAAATGGGCTGTGATTTCTTAGAAAATATAAATTGGCCGCATTGACGTGAAATTATTTGTTCACCCAGCCCAACAAATGGACTGTACATTCTAGAAAACATGGGTTAAATATATGCCATATTTTTGCAGGCTGACATGTGGGCCAAGAGGTCGAAGCCTACACAGGGGGTTGTCAACTTGGTCAACAAATGATTATGACATCCATAGCCATTGGATTTATATCCAACGGCCGGCATGCACCTTCAATCTCTCGTCTTCTTCCTCCAGCGTCACCGTGACCGCCTGGTCCGGCCTCCGTCGGCTAGCGGCTCTGCTTAGCATGCATCGCTGCAAAGTGCTACCCCACCGCCAGCCAAGCTATCCCTCCACCCCTCCACACCTCTTGTTATTCTCCACCGACTGCAGCCCCATGCCGCACCAGAACCAGTTATAACCCTTCTCCTCCTCTCAATCTATGACTCCACTGCCGCATCTTCCCATCTCCGAGTCGTTTCCGTCCGAGGCCTCGCCGTCGTCCACTGCCTCGCTGCGCTCGGTGCGGCGTGGTCAACAAACGAGAGTCATCGGAAGAGAACTGTACGTGGAGAACCTGACGGCTAGGAGCCACGAGGTCCATGATCGCACGCAAGGAAAGTTCCTCCTTATTAAGCTGAAAAAATGTTTCCTCCACCTGACAACAGGGACCCACCGGCTGTATCTTCGCAATGAAGGAAGTGCCTCCTTGTTATGCAAAAAAAATTATTCCTCCCGTTGATAGCTGGGACCCGTCAGATTTGGTGGCTGACTTGTGGGCCTACTAAGCGGACGTGTACACAGGGCTTTGTCAACTTAATCAACAAATGATTCTAGCAGCTGGACTGTTGGATGATAATCTAACAGTCGTGCTCCTTCTTCAACCTCTGTTCTTGCTCCTGTCTCCTGTGGGCGACACCGCGGCTGTGCTTCCACGCACCCGAACCAGTCAAGTTTCCCACTCCTCTCCATCCACGACTCCACTACCCCGTCTTCCCCATCTTCGGTTCGTTTCAGTCTGGGGTCGAGCCGTCGTCCACCGGCCTTGGTGCGCTCGACACGGTGTGGTCAACATGGTCAACAACTGAGAGTCATCGGAAGATGACTGTATGTGAGAGGCTGATAGTGGGGACGCACCACGCCCATGGACGCATGCATGCAATGGAACGCGGCGTGGTCAATGTGGTCAAGGAACAACTTCCACCAGAAGTGTACTGTATGTGGAGAGGCTGACAGCTGGGTCCATGGCCGCAGCAAGGAAGTGCCTCCTTATTACGCGGAAAATAATGATTCCTCCACCTGACAGCAGGGACCTACCGGACGGGCCACCATATTTGCGAAAAAACATTCCCCCCTGACTACTGGGACCCACTGGACGGGCCACCGTATTTCACGGAAAAACGTTCCCCCTGCTGTTAGCTTGGACCACAGGAAGTGCCTCCTTATTACGCTGAAAAAATGAATACTCCCCCTGCTAGCTAGGACCCACCTTGGTGGGAGGCTGACTTGTGGTCCTACTAAGTTGACGGGGACGAAGGGCTTTGTCAACTTAGTCAATATGAACGATTCTAGCTCCAGTGACCGTACGATGTCCATCCAACGGTCGTAGTGCTTCTTGAACCTCTGGTCTTCTTGCTCCAGCCGCCCAAACCAGCACTGATCGTGCCGCGTGCTCCTGCCTCCCGTGGCCGGCTGTGATGTCGTGGAGGCCTCACCGCCCCCTACTACTCCCACCGCTGCCAGACCATCGCTCTACTCACCCACACCCCCTGTTATTCTGCGGCGATGGCAGCCTCACACCATAGCCGAACCAGTGAACCCTCGTACTCCTCTCCGCGCGGGCTTCCACTGCCGCGTCTTCCCTGGCTCCGCGTTGTCCCCTTCCTAGGCCTCGCCATCGTCCACCACCGTGGTGCTCTCGTCGCGGCATGGTCAATGTGGTCAACGACCAACTTCCGTTGAAAGAGTATTGTACGTGGAGAGACTGACAGCTGGGTCCACGACAGCTGCAAGGAAGTGCCTCCTTATTACGTAGAAAATAATGATTCCTCCACCAGACAGCGGGGACCCACCGGACGGGCCACTGTATTTCGCAAAAAGAATGTTTCCCCCTTGACTGTTGGGACCCACCAGCTACATCTTTGCACGCAAGGAAGTGCGTCCGGGCAAAAAAATGATTCGCCCCCCCTGACTGCTGGGACCCACCAGCTGCATCTTCGCACGCAAGGAAGTGCCTGACAGTCGGGACCCACCTGGTCGAAGCGTACATAGCATTGTCATTCTGGTCGCGAATGTGTACGTACATACTGGTCGATGTAGAGGCGGGCACGTGTCGTAGTAGAGGCGTGCACGTGTCCTAGTAGAGGCGCGCACGTGTCCTAGTAGAGGCGCGCACGTAGCATGTACACGTACGTACAACGGCCAGGGTGCAAGAAAGTATATACAGCCACGTACGTACATACGGGCGGGGTCTCGAATGCCTACTCGTGCATACGTACGGCCAGGGCTCATGTACATGGCTGGGTCGGAATGGAGAAACTGCGTCATCGTCGTGTTCATGGGGAGGCAACGAAATGCTTGTGTTCATCGGTAGGTGACGGACTTGTGTTGGACCTCCTACGGTCGTAACGGGTCTTGTTAATCGGTAGGGGTGTGGCGTACCACAAAACGGAGGAAACGGACTTGTGTTGGAGCGCTACGGTCCAAAGGGGGGTCCTGTTCATCGGGAGGGGTGTGGCGTACCGCAAAACGGGACTACGCGGGATACTGTTCATCTCCACCGTCGACCACCTCCAGCCTCCACGGGCTACTGTTCATCCACCATCGACCTCCTCCAGCCTCCACCTGCGATTGTTCATCCACGGGCTCCTGTTCAACCAACCTCCACCGCGTGCTACTCCACCGACTAATGTTCAACCACCCCTCTCCACGGGCTCCTATTCAACCACCCCTCCACGGGCTATTGTTCATCCACCCCTCCATCGTCTACTATTCATCCAGCCTCCACGGGGTCATCCTGTTCATCCAGCCCTCCACGGGTGAGGGAGTCCTGGATTAGGGGGTCCTCGGACAGCCGGAATATATGCTTATGCCGGACTATTAGACTATGAAGATACAAGATTGAAGACTTTGTCCTGTGTCCGGGTGGGACTCTCCTTTGCGTGGAAGGCAAGCTTGGCAATCCGGATATGTAGATTCCCTTCTCTATAACCAACTCTGTGTAACCCTAGCCCCCTCAGGTGTCTATATAAACCGGAGGGTTTAGTCCATCGGACAACAACAATCATAATCATAGGCTAGCTTCTAGGGTTTAGCCTCTATGATCTCGTGGTAGATCAACTCTTGTAATACTCATATCATCAAGATCAATCAAGCAGGAAGTAGGATATTACCTCCATAGAGAGGGCCCGAACCTGGGTAAACATCATGTCCCCCGCCTCCTATTACCATTAGCCTTAGATGCATAGTTCGAGACCCCCTACCCGAGATCCATCAGTTTTGACACCGACATTGGTGCTTTCATTGAGAGTTCCACTATGTCGTCACCATAAGGCTTGATGGCTCCTTCAATCATCCACAACGATGCGGTCCAGGGTGAGGTTTTCCTCCCAGGACAGATCTTCGTATTCGGCGGCTTCGCACTGCATCCCAACTCGCTTGGCCATCTGGAGCAGATCAATAGCTACGCCCCTGGCCATCAGGTCAGTTTGGAAGCCTGAACTACACTGTCGACATCCGCGGAGATTTGATCTTCGACAGATTCGAGCCCATGACAGATACACCCTACAGTCGCGATGAGCATGACCTAGATCTGCCATAGGACGATGTTCTGGAGATCACACCTGCAACTGCCCTGGCTTTAAATCCAGTGCAGATCGTGCCATCCGAGGATGGGAGGATGGACCCCCGCCACGGAAGTCGCACACTCAACGGCGATAGAGCTGAACATAGATTTCACTTCTAATGAGGTATGTTTCATCGGACCCTCGGACTCGTTTCCGGCCATAGACTCCGAACAGCGTGCATCCATGCCCATCGTATCTAACTAGGCACCCATCATGGAGTTTAGCTCCGCAGATATCTTTCAGCAATCGCCCCTGGGGGACGTGCTAAACTCATTAAAATCTCTCTCCTTGGGAGGAGACTCTTGGCCGAACTATGTCCGGCTTAGGTGGGAAGCGGACGACGAAGGAATTCGTTACCCACCCACCACCCACTTAATAGCCACTGTCGAAGACTTAACCGACATGCTTGCTTTCGACTGTATTGACGATGATGCCGGAGAAGAACAGGAACCACCGCCCATAGGGCACTGGACAGCCACCTCATCATATGACATATATATGGTGGACACACCCAAAGAAAACAATGGAAAGGATCAAAAGGATGCAACGGAGGGTAATCCTCTCGAGAAGCAGCCAAAGCACCGACGTCAGCGGCGCCACTCTAAACCACACTAGGGTAGAAACAGCAATACCGGCACAAGAGATAATAGCACTCCGGATGATGTCGAAGACGAAAACAATCTCGCCCAGCCAAGCTTCGAACAGGCCAGATGGGAGGATGGGCAAGCTAGCCCCGATGGACAGGCCATGAATGAAGACTCAGAGGATGACAATTACAAGCCCCTCTCCGAAGACGAGGTGAGCCTCAGCGATGAAGAATTTACCGTGCCTGAGGATCCCGTCGAGCAGGAGCGCTTCAAGCGCCGGCTTATAGCCACTGCAAAGAGCCTGAAGAAAAAACAGCAGCAGCTTCAAGCTGATCAAAATCTGCTCACTGATAGATGGACTGAGGTCCTGGCGGCCGAGGAATACGGAATCGAGTTACCCGAGGCGTAGGTTTTTACCTCAATTCGAGGACGAGGCACTAGAGCCTATACCACCAGTGCAGGATGCGGCTGACCGACCACCTCGTGGATGAGACAAAGTGGCTTATCAGTCCGAACACCAACCCACACCCCGTTGCCGAACAAATAAAAACACGAAGGCCCGGGGCTACACGCATGACCTGCGAGACGAATTGGAAAACAAAGCAGGACAGTCAAGATTGACCTACGGATCATGGGGGCACGCCCCAACGCGTGACGATGACCGCCACACCGGATATACTAAATACAAATCCATCTGGGTTGAATACAGCAGACCAGATTCATCCGAACTGCGTCGCGATGTAGCCGGCATAGAGGCGCCGCACACCCCCTATGCTTCACTGACGAAGTAATGGAGCATGAATTCCTAGAAGGGTTTAAACCCGTGAACATCGAACCATATGATGGGACAACAGACCCCGCGGTATGGATCGAAGATTTCCTTCTCCACATTCAAATGGCCCGCAGCGATGATCTACATGCCATCAAGTACCTCCCACTAAAACTCAAGGGACCAGCTCAGGACTGGCTGAATAGTCTGCCGGAAAACTCCATTGGCAGTTGGAAGAACCTGGAAGACGCATTCCTTGACAACTTTCAGGGCACTTATGTGCGACCACCGGACGCTGATGACTTAAGTCACATAACCCAACAGTCCGGAGAGTCAGCCAGGAAATTCTAGACTCGGTTCTTAACTAAAAAGAACCAAATCGTCGATTGTCCGGTTGCCGAAGCCCTAGCATCCTTTAAGCATAACATCCGTGACGAGTGGCTCGCCCGACACCTCGGCCAGGAGAAGCCGAAGTCCATCGCAGCCCTTACGACACTCATGACCCGCTTTTGCACGGGCGAGGATAGCTGGTTGGCTCGTAGCAACAGCACATCAAGAAATCCTGGCACTTTAGACGCCAGATACAGCAATGGCAAGCCCCGGCATAACAGACACAAGCGTCGCAATAATAGCGATAACACCGAAGACACGGCCGTCAATGCCGGATTCAGTGGCTTCAAGTCCGGTCAATGGAAAAAGCCATTTAAAAGAAACAATCTGGGCCCGTCCAGTCTGGACCGAATACTCGATCGCTCATGTCTAATCCACGGCACCCCCGATAAACCAGCCAACCACACCAACAGAGAATGTTGGGTATTTAAACGGGCCGGCAAACTAAATGCCGAAAACATGGAAAAGGGGCCGCATAGTGATGACGATGAGGAGCCCCGACCACCTAACATAGGGAAACGGAAGAAATTTCCTCCCAGGTAAAAACGGTAAATATGATATACGCCACCCATATTCCCAAGCGGGAGCGAAAGCGCGCACTAAGGGACGCATACGCGATGGAGCCACTCGCCCCAAAGTTCAACCCACGGTCTTCCTGTTCGATCACCTTTGATCGCAGGGACCATCCGACCAGTATTCGTCATGGCGCCTCAGCCGCACTGGTCCTTGACCCTATCATTGACGGATTCCACCTCACAAGAGTCCTCATGGATGGTGGCAGCAGCCTGAAGCTGCTTTATCAGGATACAGTGCACAAAATGGGTATCGATCCCTCAAGGATCAAACCCACCAAAACCACCTTCAAAGGTGTCATACCAGGTGTAGAGGCATGTTGTACAGGCTCAATCACACTGAAAGTGGTCTTCGGATCCCCGGACTACTTCCGAAGTGAGGAGTTAATCTTTGATATTGTCCCCTTTTGCAGTGGCTATCATGCACTGCTAGGACAAACCGCATTCGCTCGATTCAATGCAGTGCCACACTATGCCTACCTCAAGCTCAAGATGCCCGGACCCTGCGGTGTTATAACAGTCAATGGAAATACAGAGCACTCCCTCCATACGGAGGAGCACACTGCGGCCCTTGCAGCAGAAGTACAGAGCAGCCTCCTTAGGCAGACCCTTAATTCGGCAATAAAGCCCCCGGACACCGTCAAGCGAGTCCGAAGTACTTTACAACAGGATCGTCCGGCCCGTCCAGAGCTCGCCTAGCAATTCGGCCTCCATCCTAGTCCCAGTCAAGCGATGAAATTCGTGTCGCGCGTACATAATTACGCACGTAAAATACCATGGGCATGGACGGAGGCACAGCTAGACCGCGGTCCACAAGGCAGCTCAACCGCCCCGGACCCGCATACCTTCACCTTTTCTTTCTTGCAGGTTCTTCTCTTCTTGAGGCTCTTCTGATAACCTGATCATCGACCCATCACGGGACGGATACACCAAGGAAGCAAGGAGCTTTCACGTACAAAGGGAATCCCCAGGTGGTCTCTGTTAACGATCGTTATACCTGTCTTACATACCCACACGCAGCTCGCTCTTGGTTAGGGCATGTCAAATAGTCCTATTTGCTTATCGCACTACTTTTATACATACGCCTTGACGTATCATTCAAATAAAAATGGAAAATAATTTAAAGCGTCAGCTTGTTACTTCACTTCTTTTTTCCTTGACTATTTATTTATTAAAAATCACACCCATACATTCTGGTACGTTCAGTTCGCCAGGGGCTTCAGTGTACCCCATAACACGGCGACAAAGTCCGAACACTTTCGACAGTGCGGCACCCCGAACTTATAGCATTATATGCATCAGCTCCAAATCATGTCTTGGGTCAATAGTTGGGTTGCCCGGCTCCTGTGCTTGCTATCCTACGTTCTGCTATATCGACTAGGGTAGTAAAGGGAGAACTACTGTGATTGTGTCCCGGTTCTTCTGGACGACCACCTCAGTAAAGAAAGCCGAAAACTGGCTGTCATGATGCGGCGAGAGCTGGTCGCTGTTCGAGAGGTTTCAAATCCTTAAAGATTTTTTCCGCTTTAGACGAGGAATCGGTCTTTGTCCAATTTAGGCGTGTATAGCGCCCCAAGTTAGGCCTTTCGAATACCAGGGGCTATGCCAAAATTTAATATTATAGAACTTCTATGGCTAAGTGAGGGTGATAAAGTTGTATAGTCACATTGCCTTGTTCGTTGCGCTAGACACCTTGTTAAAGGACCAAAAACTTGGGTAAAGAGTGTTTAGATTTATCCCGAACACCCCTATACTAGTTACATGGGGGCAGAAGCCGACGACTAGCCAACTCTCAGATTTTATAAACGGCCGCATAGGAGGTAAAATTTTAAATCAACAAGCATTATATTGTGCAAATGAACTTGTTTCATAGTACAGGATAAAATGAATGTATTCACTCAAAGATTACATCCTTGGTACATTGCTCCTCCACAAGGAGGGAGCCCTTCAGGACACTGTCATAATAATTTTCGGGTCAGCGGTGCTCCTTGCCCTTGGGTGGCCCCTCGGTCATCAGCACCGTGGCGTCCATCTTCGCCCAATGCATCTTTGCACGGGCAAAGGCCATCCGCGCACCTTCAATGCAAACCGACCGTTTTATGACTTCAAGTCGTGGGCAAGCACTCACAAGCCGCTTCACGAGACCAAAGTAGCTGCTAGGCATAGGTTCGGCAGGCCATAGCCGGACTATGAGGTCCTTCATGGCCAGTTCGGCTGCCTTGTGCAGCTCAACCAGTCACTTAAGCTAGTCCCTCAAGGGCATCGGATGTTCTGTCCCAAGATATTGAGACCAGAACAACTTCTCCGTTGAGCTCCCTTCTTCGGCTCGGTAGAACTCTGCAGCATCTGATATGCTACGCGGCAGATCTGCAAATGCTCCTAGAGAACTCCAAATTCGGGTAAGTAAAAGGAAAGTCTCCTTCACATGCTTGCTTTGCATAACAAATGCCTTACCCGCCGCAATCTTCTTGGCCACCTGGATCTCCTGGAGGGCCTTCTAGGCTTCGTCTCTAGCGTCTTGCACGCTCTAGAGGGCCTTAGCAAGCTCATACTCTTGAGTATTAGAGTCACGCTCCAAGGACTCGTACTTCTGGACTAAATCCTGGAGCTCATGCTGGACCTCGCTAACTCGGGCCTCTTGCTTCTTGCGTGCGGCGCGTTCCTTGTCAGCTTTGTCTTCGGCCTCGGCCAGCGCCTTCTTAAGGGACACCACTTTGGTCGTGGCCCCTATAAAAGTTCATGACGCTTTTATTAGCAGAAACCATTTATCCTTGATAAGTATACATGCAGGGTATTTTGTACCTTAACTTTCCTCCAGCTACCTCTTCACGAGGACGAGCTCTCACCGGTCCGCTCCAGGTCCTGCTTTAGTCCAGAGACCTCTGCAGTACGAGCGGCAGCGGCCAGCAGCGAGGCCTGCTTATTCACATAGACATCTTATATTAGACTCCTGCGAATATTATTTGATCCTCTGTTCGGCTTTTCTTTCCGAACACCAAACAGAGCATCAGGGGCTACTGTCTACATGGTGATGTTCTCTCAATATTTTATTACTTACCTCAAAACCTGTTAGAAGGCTAGCGCAGGCTTCGGTCAATACGCTTTTGGCGGACCGGACCTTCTCAATCACCGTACTCATAAGAGCAAAGTGTTCTTCATCAATGGAAGCGTTGCGAGGCGTTTACAGCAAGCTATTCAGTGCCTCTGGATGGACAGAGGTCATTGGTAAAGGCGGCTCACCCTCCTTAGGGAGAGGTTGTCTGCCTGAATTCAGAACCACTTGGGTTTCCGGAGCCGTATTCAGCTGGGGGCCAAACTGGCTGCGGCCCCCATTATCGGAGTCCATGGGGGCCTCCCTCCCCCTCCCATGTGCCCGACGACTGGGATTTCGCCTGGGGGCGTCTCCGGAACTGTCTCCCCTTGGCCTGGTATCCTTCGATACAACACCTCGGTGTCGTCCGCGGCCCTGGGGGAGGAGGCTGTCGGAAGTGAATCATTGTTCATCGCCGACGGGTCCAGAGACCCCTCCAAAGAGGAGGATATCTCGATGTTGGATTTGGCCGGACTGCAGGTGCATGTCTGGCACGATAAGAAGCGATAAAGCAAACATACTAGAAACACTATTGTGTTCGGATACTTACGACTTAGCCAGGGGCTTGACCCTGGGTTCCCACTCCTCGCCGATGTTGGTGGCTGCGGTGGAGTGGTCCGGAGGGAAGGTTTTTCCCTTATTGGACACCTCAGCCTCCCCATGCGTGGTGGCCTTCCCCTTCTTTCTCCCCCCGGTAGGGGGGTGGATTTCCTCCTCCTCCTCCTCGTCTTCCGTGGAGGAGTGCGTCTTGGTGTCTTCGGATGTCATGTCCGATGCAACCTTGCTCCGGAGACCTTCTCTGGTCCCCGCGGCCGTCTTATTGGCCTTCTTCTCTAGCACCTCATAGGGCTCCGGAAACAACATCTTCGTTAGGAGAGGCGATTCTGGATCTTCAGGTAGCGGAGCTGGACAGTCAATCTGCTCCACTATCGCTACCCAGACCTGTAAAATCGGCATGGAGGCTTAGATTCCTCCCGCGGATGTGCTGGTAAAAGGCATATCTTGCAAAATATGAAAACTTACCGGATTGGCTCGGTGTTTTGCGTTGAGTCCGCGATCTTCAGTTATGGGCGGTGGTACCTCATTGGCCTTGAAAAGCACCTTCCAGACATCTTCGTGCATCGTGCCGAAGAGCTCTCGCAGCGTCTGGTGTTCGGCCGGGTCGAACTCCCATAGATTGCAAACACGTCTCTGACACGGAAGAATCCGGCGGGGGAGCATAACCTAGACCACGTTGACGAGCTTGATTTTCTTGCTTATCATATTTTGGACGCAGGTCTGAAGTCCGGTCAGTTCTTCCCCTGAGCCCCAGGCTAAGCCCTTCTCTTTCCAGGAGGTGAGCCGCATGGGGATGTCGGATCGAAATTCGGGTGTCGCCGCCCAGTTGGCGTCGCACGGCTCGATGATGTAGAACCACCCCAATTGCCACCCCTTCACAGTCTCCACAAAGGAGCATTCGGGCCAGGTTACATTGGGCATTTTGCCCACCATAGCGCCTCCGCACTCCGCTTGTTGGCCACCCACCACCTTTGTCTTCACGTTGAAGGTCTTCAGCCATAGGCCGAACTGGGGCGTGATGCGGAGGAAGGCCTCGCACGTGAAGATAAACGCCGAGATGTTGAGGATGAAGTTGGGGGCCAAATCATGGAAGTCCAGCCCGTAGTAGAACATTAGTCCGCGGACGAACGGGTGGAGGGGGAATCCCAGTCCGCGGATGAAGTGAGAAAGGAATTGTAGGATCGAAAGTAAGTCTAGAGGAGGGGTGATTAGACTACTTGACCAAATAAAAGCTTATCCTTTTCCCAATTTTAGTTCTTGGCAGATTTTAGCAAACTTAGCACAAGTCAAGCAATCTTAACACAATTCAAGCAAGCATGCAAAGAGTATATGAGCCGCGAAAAGTAAAGCATGAAACTTGCAAGAATGTAAAGGGAAGGGTTTGGAGTGTGAAACGCAATAGGAGACACGGATGTTTTTGTCGTGGTTCCGATAGGTGGTGCTATCGTACATCGACGTTGATGGAGACTTCAACCCACGAAAGGTAACGGCTGCGCGAGTCCATAGAGGGCTCCACCCACGAAGGGTCCACGAAGAAGCAACCTTGTCTATCCCACCATGGTTTTCGCCCATGAAGGACTTGCCTCACTAGCGGTAGATCTTCACGAAGTAGGCAATCTCCTTGCCCTTACAAACTCCTTGGTTCAACTCCACTATCTTGTCAGAGGCTCCCAAGTGACACCTAGCCAATTTAAGAGACACCACTCTCCAAGAAGTAACAAATGGTGTGTTGATGATGAACTCCTTGCTCTTGTGCTTCAAATGATAGTCTCCCCAACACTCAACTCTCTCTCTCACGGGATTTGGATTTGGTGGAAAGAAGATTTGAGTGGAAAGCAACTTAGGGAAGGCTAGAGATCAAGATTCATATGGTAGGAATGGAATATCTTGGCCTCAGACTATTGGTTTCTTGTCAAGCAGCATTGTCTCATAGAAGTCATGTTGTTCCTTTGTATGGAACCTGTAGTCCACAGCAGTTCTTCTCCTGACTGCACAGGGATCAGTCAATCTCCACTGTTTGAGTCCTGTATCCTTCCTGAGCTTCATGTCCTCAGCTACTGGATGAACATCATTGTGATCTGGAATTTTGGGCTTCAACTTCCTCAAGACATGTGTCTCATCATCTTCTTCTTCTTCTAGAGCTGCTTCAAGCACTGGGGCCTTGTTCTTCTCTCCAGCAGGAATATTCCTTGTATTCCTCTTGGGTGCAGCTTTGGGATTTGGAGCAGCTGCCTTGGGCGCTTCTTTGGGCTTTGATGAAGCAGCCCCTGACCTGATAGCATCTCCCATAAGCTTTTGAGCTTTAGGTGCTGGTGCAGCAACCTCTTCCTCTTCTTCTTCCATCATCGAAGGCTTTCCAACAACCCTGGCCATGGTCTTGTTGAGCCTTTCCTTCCTTTTCTTACCTTCTGCAGCAGCCTCTTTGGGTTCAGATTCCAAAGGTACTTGAGTAGAGGCTCTGGCTTTAGACATGGGAATTCTTCTTGCAGGTGTTTTGGTCCTCATACCAGGCTTAGTGGCAGCAGTTGTGCCATATTCCTTCTTCAGCACCTTCTTCTTGGAGGTGGCCTCATCCTCAATAGCCACATAGTCTTCATCCTCAGAATCTGAGGTTCTCTTCTTTCTGGCCCTGGTGGCTGCCTTAGGTAAGTTGTTGGGTGTGTTCCTGCTACCATCATAGCTGCTAGAGGGACTAGTGCCCTCACTCAAGTGAACCTACTCCTCAGACTTGTTCTGACTGTCACTCTAATCTAACATGTTGCAAACACTGACAGCAGACCCTGTGAATAGATATAGATGAGGTAGAGTAGATGAGCATCACAAAGTACAGAGGTTTTTGCAAAAGAATGAGTTAAAAAAATTAGTTTTAGTTTTCCATAGAAAGCATTTCGGATCTACCGATTTGAAAACTCGGTGATACCGAAGCAGCTTTTGGGACCTAAACTAGTGAACTTGGTCAGACCGAGTCACAGTTCGGTGGCACCGAGACTGCTAGGGTTTCACAAAGTCCTGAACTCGGTCACACCGATTTGCAATTTTCGGTCAGACCGAGAAACACATGTGCAATGGCCTTAGCCAAATCGGTGGAACTGATTTCTACAACTCGGTTAGTCCGAGATGATTTCGGCGGAAACCTAACCCTAAATTTTCAATCCACAACTAAACTACGGAGTGATTTCGCTGGATAGGATGATCTCAGTCGTGGCAAGATACATGGCAAAACAATGTGCTAGGAATCAGAGTGAGATTAGCACAAGGATCAAGTCCATACCCTAGCGCGGCGATGGACCTGCTACGGCGGCAACGACGGAGTCGATTTCCATTGACGGCGGTGGAGACCAGCAGTGGGAGGCAGCTGGCGACGAGGAGGACGATCCGGAGACCCAGGGAGGCAGAGCAGGCTGAGCGCGGGCGAAGGGATTCGGAGAGTTTTCCAAATTTTGGCCCGGCGATATATATAGCCTGACCCTGTCGGTGTGACCGAGTGGAACAACTCGGTGGCACCGAGATGCATAACTGCAAGCAGTTACTGCAACTCGGTGTGACCGAAAAGTTCAAATCGGTTGCACCGAGATTGAAAACCTAGATCGACTTAGTGATCTCGGTATGACCGAAATGGATGAATCGGTCAGACCAAAACGCACAAAGAAGTTTTGGAAGTTTAAGTCTATGATGAATCGGGGACACCGAGTGCTCCTCGCACAGAGTGGTTCGAATCTGACTTGATCAAACTTTGTGATGTAGCATGAATAGAGTTTGAGACAACAAAATCATAGATAGCTAGAGAAAGTTCTTAGGCATTCTTGTCCATCCACTTGGCAAAAGAAAAGAAACCAAACAATCAAAGCAACAAGTGGATGTCCTTGAATGAGTAAAATATGCAAATGGCATGCTCACACAATAAAATGACAAATGAAATATGTGGCAAAGCATGCACAACCATTCTAGCATCTATCAAGCAATTGGCGATGACTAGGTCATATGAGTATATTGACTTGGGAGTCAAATGAGAACATTTGGTCATAGGTCATACTCATTGTTTAAGCTCAAGTGGGGTTGCCACTTTTACATAATGCATTGTTGTGTTCACACCATTAGAGTTGCTTTAGCTCAATTCTTAGAGTAAAGCTCTCCCTAGATGTCAGATCCCCCCTAAGAGGGATGAACTAACCTTGGGTTTTGTCGATGATGACTTCATGTAGGTGTTGAAGATATGGATGCTCAATGTTGATGTAGATCATTTGGAGCAATCCATAGGAGTGAGTTGCACTTGTCCCTTGTCTTACCAACAAGAGGGTTTGTGACTCCTTGACCTAGTGCAAGACGTGGAAGTTGATTGCACTTGTCCTTGCCAAAAATGATAAGAGTGAAGTATGTTGGCGGAGTCACCCTCAAGAACTCTCTAGTTCTTCTTCTTCGGGATCCACACCATCTTGATGGGAATCCTTGGAGTTGTAGTCGTACTTGATGAAGTAGAACTTGATGTAGTCTTGGGAACCCACTTGACCAAGGCCTTGGGAGCTTCTTCAAATGCATCAATCTCCTCTTGAAGCTTATGCTTACCTTTTTGCTTGTGGTCTTATGGTGGAAGATCATCTTGAGCCTTTGAAGGAAGTAGGATCATACTTCTCTTGTTGAGGAACAAACTTCATCTTAGGGTATTGATCTTCTTCCCACTCAACTCCATTGGCATTGAACTTTTGTTCAAAACCAACACCTTGGTTCTTCCGGTGCCTTCCTTGCTTGCGTACAATTTCCTCGAATTGCTTACTCCCAGCAAGGCTCTTGTAAACACCTTTATCTATAATTCCCTTCAATAAGCTATTTTCTTTCTCAAATGTAACTTGGCTAAGAGAATCATTAGTGGAATCAAGAGAACTACTAGAAGCAACAACATTGGATTTAGCATGATTATTGTTACTACTAGATGAAGAATCCTTCTTGTTCTTGTTACTAGACTTCATGTTGGGGATATAACTACTGAGTATAAACCGCCCAGGAGGGGCCGGTTCACACTCAACCATATTGAAGCCCATGAAGACCCAGAAGATGGCGCTTTACTAATGAAGCTTAGAGGCCCGCAGCCCAAGAGGCGGATTAGGGCCCGTAGTGGTAAACCGTCATAGTCATGTAACTCATATTGTAAGATAGGAAAGGAGAGACTGAGCCAGACACTTGTATGAGCCGGCCTCGGGACTCTGTAAACCGGCCGGGTGTCAACCCATGTATATAAGGGGACGACCCGGCGGCGGTTCAGGGACAAGAAACAACAACTTGAGAAACAGGCATAGCGTGTTTAGCTCCCTGGTTATCGAGACCCCAATAATCCCATCACAACTAGACGTAGGCCTTTACCTTCATCGAAGGGGCCGAACTAGTATAAAAACCCTCGAGTCCTTTGTCCAGTTTAACCCCTTTAAGCTAACCCGTTGCGATGGCTCCATGACTAAGTCCTTTCACGAGGACATCTGACGTGATATTTCCACGACAGTTGGCACCCACCATGGGGCTATCGCACGATGGTTTCGAGTTCTTGAAGGGAAGCTTTGAAGGACTCAAGGGATACGTAGTGGGCCGGATGACTAGGAGTCGTCGCGGCAAGCTCTACATCGACGACGCAGGGTGGGGCCCCGAGGCCGGCTCAATTGAGTACAGGTACCGGGTCCCCTTCGGCGGAATTCACGTTTTCATTTGGCAAGATCGGCGAACCGGGCCCTGAGCCGAACGTCTGCACCGACCTCGTCGAGACGGCTCAGCGTGCAAGTCCTGCTCGGATTCAGCCTGCCATGAAGCGTGCGTTCATAGAATGTGTCCACGGGATCGGATCTGAACCGGTGTCCGAAGGGGAGACGGCCGCTTATTCCGACAGTGAATTATTCGCCGGCGAAACCGAATCCCTGTACCAAGTCCATGATGGTGTGTTTGAAGGGTATTCCGATGGCACCAGTATTCCGGAATTTCTTGAACCGCCAAACCGAGTCGGAATCTTCATGGCCAGAACACAGCCAACTTTGCAGAATTCTACTGCGGCGGCATCCGCACCGGCAGCAGGGGCAGGAGGCTCCGCACGCCGGTCGGCTCAAGTTCTGTTCGGATTGATGGACGCCTGGGTGATGTTATTGGCCACAACAGTTACCCCGGAGATTCAAGATCGGCATAACGCGGAGGTAGCTAAGTTGCGGGATTAGATAACTCAGGCTAAAGAGGATTTGGCAGCTAAGGAGATCAGGATGGCTGAGGAATGGGACGCTTTAGATGCCCAGGCACAGAGGATTCAAGCCGAGAATTATCGACTTTTGATCGATCAGAATGCCTCGAATGAAGTATTCAGGGGGAGACATCGGTCTCGCTTGCCGGCGGATTACAATGCGATGAATCTCTTCGATACACCAGGGGCAGGGACCAGCAATCCGGTAGCAGTAAATCACACTATCGCGCCAAGGACTGGAGCGATGGATCAACCTCAGGTGATGGGTCCACCTCGACAGACAGACAACCCTCCGCGGTATACTACACCCCCGCCGGGTCACTTCTCTACCCCTTTGGATAATATGATAGCAGCAGCATCCCGTCTGGCAGCTATTCCAATAGAAGGTGAATCGCTAGCGGCGGTTGAGACATGGCGGGCCAGGGATGTTCTTCAAATTGCTATGATGTAGCAACAGGCTTACTTGTATAGTCGAGACAGGATTCACATGACTCCATGTCCGAGCAAAAGCTATAGCAGGCATATAAATGAACCAGAGGTGTCCAGCAGTGCGCGGTGCCGTATTGTCCCTCAAGGACCCAATCCGGCGCGTGGTGAGGTGAACACTCAGAACGTGTTGGATAATGGCAGAGCATGAAGGGAGGCCGCTTTAGCAGGACAGTATATGGGTCGTTATCAACCCGCCCCGGTTCCGCCAGCAGCGTCAGTAGACCGAGGCACCGGGCTTGCCTTCAGTTCCTGGGGAGTACTGTGTCTCATTCTGGCTCTCCGTAATGTGCGGCTGCCTAAAGATTTCAATAGGCCCACGTAAGGTACCTAATTACACCGCTGATCAACCACCTGAGGCATGGGTGGAAAGTTATGAGATGGCAATGGAGATGCTGGATGTGGATGAAGCAGCTTGTGCAAAGTACTTCATGATGATGTTGGAAGGAATAGCCCGTACATGGTTGAAGAACCTGCCAGCTAACTCCATCGAGTCATGGGACCAATTGAAGGCCCGGTTTATAGCAAATTTCAAGGATACATGCAAGCAGCCTATGTCCATTGTGGATCTGGATGCCTGTGTTCAAGGAGAGAACGAGTCAAAAACTCATTGGGTGCACCGGGTTTCAGAAGTTTTGCACTCGTCAGACCACATTAAAGCTGGTCAAGCAATCATAACACTGGAGCGTAATTGCCGGTTTAAATCACTGAAGATGAAGTTGGGACAACTCAAGCGCCACTGCAATGACATGGGAACCCTTATGGCAGCCTTGGTAAAGTATGTTGATTCTGATAATACCAAGGATCCCGATTCTGATGAGGAGAAACTGAAGAAGGGAAAGAAGAACGGCGGTGCAAAGGGACAGCAGCACAACCAAGGGGGGCCATGGGAATAATGGTAAGCGCAAAGCAGATAATTCAGATTTTGTGGCTAACACCAATATGCAGCGTCGTAAGGGTAAACCGCCCCAGCGCGGCGGTGGTATGAATCTGGAGCATTTGTTAAATCAGCCCTGCCCAAAGCACGGAACCAAGGAGGTTCCAACAATACATCTTTGGAAAGACTATCACATTATGAAGGAGTTCAAAAACTCTAATCTCTTTCGGTATGATCAGGGTCCATTGGGCGGTTCAGGTCCAGGTTTTCATGGTGGTGGCGGTTCAAACTCTGGATTTCAGAATAATCAGGGCAACCAGAACAACCAAGGTGGTAATAACCAACAGAATAATCAGGGAAATCAGAAGCAATCGGGTTATCAGAGTCACCCAAAGCAGTTGAATGGTGGGCAGTATCATGTGTTCACTACTAGTTTGTGCAAGCGTGATCAGAAGCTTCACAAGAGGGCAGTTAATGTTGTTGAACCGGAAGTACCACATTATTTGCGGTGGTCCAAGCAACCCCTTGTGTGGAGCAGAGAGGATCATCCACCCTGGGTTGAAAATCCGGGTCACCTGGCCTTAGTGGTGGCACCTCAGGTGGGAGGTTATAAGTTCACCAAGGTGCTTATGGATGGAGGGAGCAGTATCAACATTCTGTATTATGAGACCTTCCGTCGCATGGGGTTGACAGACAAGAGTCTTAAACCGTCAAACACTGTTTTTCATGGTGTAGTACCAGGTAAATCGGCATATCCTGTTGGCAAGATCGCTCTGGAGGTTGTGTTTGGTGATGAACATGACTCCCGGTCTGAGACATTGACCTTTGAAGTGGTGAAGATTCAGAGCCCGTACCACGCACTGTTTGGACGGCCGGCTTATGCAAAGTTCATGGCAAGGCCCTGTTATATTTATTTGCAGCTCAAGATCCGGGTCACAAGGGGACCATCACAGTTCACGGAAGTCGTAAGATCGCTTTGGATTGCGAGGAAGGTGATGCGGCCTATGCTGAGTGGTTTGTGCTACAGAGGAGCTGAAGTTCTATAAAGACAATGTTGATCCGGCAGATATGACCCCTCTGAAGAAGCCCACCACTGAGCATGACCCGAACCTGAAATTCAAACCGGCTGATGAGACTAAACTTGTTGACTTTGTTCCTGGCGATTCATCCAAACAGTTTAGCATCAGCACAAATCTGGATCCGAAATAGGAAAGCGCGCTCATCGAGTTCATCCGTGAGAACCGGGACATCTTTGCATGGAAACCTTCTGACATGCCAGGTGTCGAGGGAGCTCGCTGAGCACACTCTCAATATTGATCCCAAGTTTAAACCGGTCAAACAGTTTCTTCGCCGCTTTAACGAGGAGACACGCAAGGCAATTGGAGAGGAGGTAGCCTGGCTATTGGCTGCTGGTTTTATCGTTGAAGTGTTTCACCCTGAGTGGTTGGCTAATCCGGTGCTGGTTCTTAAGAAAAATGGCACTTGGCGCATGTGTGTGGACTACACAGATTCGAACAAAGCTTGTCCGGCCGATCCTTTTGCTCTCCCACGTATTGATCAGATCATTCATGCGACGGCGGGTTGTGAGCGTTTGAGTTTCTTGGATTATTATTCAGGTTATCATCAGATCAAAATGGCAGTTAAGGACTAGGAGAAGACCGCCTTCATCACTCCCTTTGGAGCCTTCTGCTATGTTTCTATGCCCTTTGGGCTCAAGAGTGCCCAGGCAACTTATCAGCGCCGTGTGCAAAATTGTCTTCACACTCAGATTGGGCGCAATGTTCATGCCTATGTTGATGACATTGTAGTAAAATCCAGGAAGAAGGAGACATTGATAGATGATCTCAAGGAGACCTTTGACAATCTGCGTGTCTACAAGATGATGCTCAATCCGGACAAGTGTGTTTTCGATGTTCCGACAGGCAAGCTTCTAGGTTTTCTAGTGTCCAACAGAGGCATTGAGGCTAATCCGGAGAAGATTAAAGCAATTACAGCTTTGGCTAAACCGGCGTGCATTAATGATGTTCAGCGTCTGGCAGGTCGAATTGCAGCCCTAAGCCGGTTTATTAGCTACTTGGGAGAGAAGGCGATCCCTCTATATCAGATGTTGAAGAAAACAGACACCTTTGTCTGGAGTGATGCGGCTAATGCGGCGTTTGAAGACTAAGCGGCAGTTGGCTGAACCGCCGGTCCTTGCTGCTCCGGTTGACAAAGAGCCCTCATTATTGTACGTGGCTGCTAATGCCCGTGGTGTCAGTGTGGCAATTGTGGTGGAGCGCAAGGAGGCTGGCAAGGAATATCCGGTTCAACGGCCGGTTTACTATATCAGTGAGGTGCTCATCAAGCCAAAGCAACGATATCCGCATTGGCAGAAGCTGGTCTATGGGATTTTTATGGCAAGTCAGAAGCTCAAACAATACTTTCAAGGCCATCCCATTACATTTGTCAGTTCAGCTCCTTTGGGTGATATAATTCAGAACAGGGAGGCAACTGGTCGGGTTGCAAAGTGGGTGATTGAGCTTGGTCCACATGGGTTGAAATATATGCCTCGAACAGCCATCAAATCTCGGGCGCTTGTTGACTTCATCAATGATTGGACCGAGTTACAGGCTCCAGAGGACAAACTGGAAAATACATACTGGACTATTCACTTTGATGGATCCAGGCAATTGGAGGGCTCGGGGGCTAGAGTTGTCCTTACTTCCCCTAGAGGTGATAAAATTCATTATGTTCTCCGTTTAATGTTCCCATGTACTAACAATGCAGCTGAGTACGAGGCTTTACTCCACGGGCTCCGTGTGGCCAAGGAGATGAATTTAAGCCGGGTATGATGCTTTGGAGACTCTGATCTGGTGGCCCAGCAAGTTTCTGGCACTTGGGATTCTAAGGATCCACTCAAGGTGGCTTACAGACACGAGGTGGATATTGTGGCGGGTCACTTCAAAGGGTATCAGCTTGAGCATATTGATCGGCGCAAAAATGAAGCGGCCGACGCTTTAAGACGGCTGGGATCTCAGTGTAAACCGGTACCTCCCAATACCTTTCTAGATATCTTGCATAACTCGTCTATTAAGTTGCCTACAGAGGAGGATTTAGCTGTTCCTGATCCGGAGGCCCAATTGGTGGCTGCTTTACATGTTGTTCCGGAGGACGGATCCGTATTTGGCGTATATGAACCGGGGCGAGTTACCAGATGATGAAGTTCTGGCCCGGCAGATAGTCCGGCGATCCAAGTCCATGGTTATTCACAATGGTGAGTTACACCGCTGCAGCGTTTTAGGCGCATTCCAGCGTTGTGTTTCTCCTGAAGAAGGCCAAGAGATTCTACGGGAAATTCATGAAGGGGATTGTGGTCACCATGCCGGTTCAAAGTCCCTAGTTGCTAAAGCTTTTCGTCATGGGTTCTACTGGTTAACAGCTCATGCTGATGCTGATGATCTGGTAAAGCGGTGTGACGCTTGTCAGAAGTTTTCACGTAGAGCTCATGTTCCAGCTCAAGAATTACGGATGATTCCAATCACTTGGTTGTTTTCCACTTGGGGGCTTGATATGGTGGAGCCCTTTAAGCGCTCCAAGGATAAGAACACCCCACCTGTTGGTGGCGGTTGACAAGTTCACTAAATGGGTTGAAGCGGAGCCCGTCAGCAAGTGTGATGCAGCTACGGCAGTTCAATTTCTTAAAAAGATTATCTTCTACTTTGGCTTTCCACATAGCATCATCACAGACAATGGCACAAACCTTTTTAAAGGTGAGATGGAGGATTTCTGTCAGAGAGAGCACATCCGGCTTGATTTAACATCCGTGGCGCACCCCCAGTCCAATGGTCAAGCTGAGAGAGCCAATCAAGAAATCTTGAAGGGTATCAAGCCCCGGCTCATGGTTCCTTTAAAACGGACGCCTGGTTGTTGGGTGGAAGAATTGCCTTCTGTGTTACGGAGCATCAACACCACCCCCAACAGATCAACGGGTTACACACCTTTCTTCATGGTTTACGGGGCATAGGCGGTCCTCCCAAGCGATATTCGTCATGATTCGCCCCGGGTTGCCAATTATGTTGAAGCGGACAATGAGCAAGCACGCCAGGAGGCGTTGGACCTGTTAGATGAAAAACGGGACATGGCTTTGGCTCGTTCGGCGTTTTATCAGCAAGACCTGCGGCGTTATCACAGCCGCGGGTTAAAACAAGAACCTTTCAAGAAGGCGACTTGGTGCTCCGGCTCATCCAGGATCAGACCGATATGCACAAGTTATCCCCACCTTGGGAAGGGCCCTTTGTGGTCGGCAAGAATCTGCACAACGGATCATACTACCTCATTGACGTTCGAGACAACTCACACAGTTCTGAGGAGGAGACCCGGCGGCCTTGGAACATAGCTCTCCTTCGGCCTTACTATACTTGAGCCATAGGCTTCTCTTATGTACATATTTCGACAATGTATATTTTATGATCAATATAATAAACCAGCATCCTTGCTATAAGCAGGGCCTCTGCTGTTTTTCTCAAATATCTTTTGAGTTACATGGGGGCTTCAGCTGGCAAAAGCGGAGTACTACCTGTTAAACCGGCTATCATGCCACAATACAGCTTGGGAGCTTCACACCCAAGGGGCCAAAGAGAGTATGGATGCTATGCACAGCTCAAACATAGGCACCCAATGAGCACAGCTCACAAAGTTACTTGGGGGCTCTTTGTGTAAAGTAACAAAGAGTTTGAAAGGACCCTTGTAATTGGGTATCGACCCACGGCTTGGAAGCCTGGTGTATTCACCTAAATCCCCGGGTTAACCTGCCTTCATCAAGTAAGCCACTCCTATCCAGGTAATCCTGGCATGACCCGCCAAACGTTTAACAGTTACTCTCATTGAGACCCTGAACTTGTCAAAGTTAAAACAATGATTGGTTAGTTGGATGCCCATCTAAAAAGGCTTTGTTAAATGGTTTAACTCAGCGGCTTGGCAGCCCACGAAAAGCCTCGAATTTGGGCCTAGTAGCCCTCGAAAAGCCTCGACTACACGGTTTTATTTGCCTTTGTCAAGATTTTTTATTTTTGGAAGAATTTTATGTTATACCGGTGTTTATTAAACCGGCTTGGCTTTCAACTACAAGTTGTCAGACCATATTATCCACCCGGTGTTTGTTAACCCGGCTTGGCTTTCAACTACAAGTTGTCAGACCATATTATCAAAACGGTGTTTGAAACCCGGCCTGGCTTTGACTACATGTCGCCAATTTGATCATCTGGTGTTCATCATATCCCGGCATGCGACTTCATACACAACAGCATTGCATGGTGGGAGTCATTAATACTCAAGAGTTGGGTCTTCACCCTTACTACAATTGAAGTTGGTAAACCAACTAAGTGATTTCATATCACAGGTATGATTTATTTCATATTTTAATAATTATTCAGCCTTGGTAATCAATCCGGCTTTGTCTTGGGCATTATGACCCGTCCGGCGGTAAACTGCCCGGACAATTTCTTCTATGCAGACATCAGGATCGCATGAAATTATCAAAGTATAATCAGACACAGCAAATATCATGGCGGATCAACAAAGTCATGCATCAGCGCTAAAGATCAAAGTATTTTAACTAGCCTATTACAAGGCGCTTTGAGGCCCAAAATAATGATTGTTTTTACAGAACAAAGTCTGTGACAATAACCAGATTGCCGGATCAAGATTCATCGCCGGCTTGTCGTGATGTTGATGGATCTTCAGGCGTCAGTTCAACCTCCTCCTCTCCACCAAGTGGCTGGAAGTCAACGATGGTCCAGTCAATCCGGGTTAACGCTTGAAAGATAGCTTCTTCACTTATAAGATTTGACGGTTCAACGTCAGGAGCATAAGTGTGCTCACGAATTGGCGGAATAAGATTCTGCACTTCCTTTACAGCAGTGTCAACTCGATGGCTGTTGGCATCATAGAAGGACCGATGCGAAGTCAAATTCACCTCATCAGCGAACTGGCTTGCTACCGGGCGCATCTCCTTGGTCAGGGCCTTGAGGGCGTCATTATCGAATGCTGATCCGTTTTCTTGTTCATCCGGATAGCCCTTGGCGATATCAACTGGATCCAGGTCAGCTATCCATGATTTGGCGTGAGTCGGCGCTAGCAAAGCGCCCGCTCTAGCAGCTGATCGCTTCACCTCCTCTATCTGAGCAGGAGTCATTGAGAGCCTGGCCAAGGTATCCTTGATCAAGGTAGGTGCCGGTTTGTTATATGAAGCTGCAGAGATGACTCGTTGTGCACCAGTATACAGTTGCTCAATCAACGTGTAGGCCGCCTTCAACTTCATCCGCATATCCGCTCCAAGATGAGCAATGCAATTTCCTGGGTTTAAGAACTTAATGTTAAACCGGCGCAGTTGAAAGTACTTCAGAACAGGTTATTATAAAGTACTTACCAAAAACTGTAGCTGTCATGGCATCCACTTGATGTTTCAGACCCGTCAGCTCTTCCTCCACCGGTTTAGGGCTGTTTCAGCGTCTTCAGCCCGTTTCAACAAAACAGCCCTTTCAGTTTCCTAGTTGGTGCGGTCAGTTTTAAAACCATCTTTCAATTGTTCCATGGCAGTCAAAGCACCCTTTAGCTCCTCTTTTGCTTTGGAGGTCTCTTCTTGCTGGGACTTGATGTTTTCTTGAATATCGTCTATTTGAGACTCCTTGGTCTTTATATCAGCCTGCAAGGTCAGATGATAAAGCAGTTAATATCTCTTAAAGTCCCAAGTGCATAACAAGTGATACACTTGGCACTTGGGGGCTAATGTGGATTGCATCTTAAACCGGATATTTTGAAGTCCCAAGGTTCAATACAAGTTTTAAACTTGGCACTTGGGGGCTAATTCCTAATTGATCAGTTACATTCACGCTGAAGGCAGTTGATAAAGGCAAAGGGATAACAGAAAGTTTTGGTTCATCTTGCTAAGGTAAACCGGCCCTTGGGGACTACTTAGTTGAAGTATCCTTAATATCAGAAGATCTGGTTTGTCTACAAGAGATAAACCGGCCCTTGGGGGCAACTATGGAGTGGATATACATTGCAAAGCTAATTTGAAGTGTTTTGAAGATTACCTCATAGCGCTCTTTCATTAAGTTCACCAAACCGGCCTCATAATCCTGGCTTGTGAAGAGGCGGTTTAAGAATCCAGAATGAAGCTCCTCGGTGCTAAGATCAACAAAGATGTACAAGTCTGTCTTCCCTTTCCCCTTGCCCATAGCTGCAAATTCCTCCTAAGTAGTATTCTTTGACAAAACAACTAGGTTGCCGGGGGCAGTGAAACCATGACCAGTGATAACTACATCATCATCGCCACCCTTTGAGGGGGTTGCCGGATTAACAGTATCCCTGGCCGGGCTTGACACGTCGTCGCCCTTGGCTGGGCTTGGAGGATCAGCATGCGGACTGGACGGATTGACTTCAGGCGCTTCAACATATGTATCCTGACTTTGAGGTACAGGCTCATCAATGGCAATATCAGCTTCTTTGTCAGCGCCCTCTGAAATTCTATCCGGTTCAACTTCTTCAGTAGGGACAGTGGTCTTTGCTTTCTTGCTCAGACAAGCTTTGGCACTGTGACATTCAAATAAGAGGTCAGTTGGTAAACCGGTGCAAGAGGACAAGATTGAAAATAGTATCCTTACCCAGGGACGGTCTTGAGGGGAGGCATCTGAGTGGTGGATGAACCGCCAGATGAAGAATTGGAGGACACCTGGTAATTCGAGTCAGACGGATTAAGAGGGTCACGGAAGCAACCCTTCAAGGGATAAAGACTTTTGGGAGAACAAGAAACCTCTGGACGGCGTTTCCGGTTTGGTGTATCTGGTAAACCGGAAGAAATGACATGTTGGCCGCTGTGCCGGGTTGTGCGACGACCTTCATGTTGTTGTGTCTTCAAAGAAAATTGTGGATCCAAATGAGCAAGAGGGTGAGAATATTTTACTTTCCGAACTGTACGGCGAAGTCTTTGAACCGGCACATGTTCTGAATCGGAAGAAAGGATGATTACCTCAACATGGTCCGCACGACTGGCTTCCGCATCATCCTGGTAATAATCATTGTCAATAAGATGTATGAAAAATGAGCCAAGGGAGTCAAGTTCTACCTCGTTTTCCGATTCATTGACATCCTCAGGCGGATCAGAGGTCTCACTAGTTTTCTTCTTGCCCGCCTTCTTTACAACTTTACTCTTTAGGCGTTGAGTCCTCACCGGTTTGTCTGAAGGTTTTTCTTCCAGAAAGAGTTGTTGGCCTGTAAAAAAACAAACAAAGGGTTATCAGATTAAAGTTAAAGCGGAAACGGTTCAATAAGGGTGGAAAAGGATAAAAATCTTTGATGGCGGTTTGTTGGAAGTACAGAAAGGAGCCAATCCGGTCTTGCTGCACTGAGCGATCGGTTCATCCAACATTTTCTTCACGGCTTCAGTAATTTCCTCGTTAGTCTTTTCTATCTCATTGGACCGCAGAGGGTCTTTTACGTCTCCGGTATATTCATACATCAAACCGGAGCGCTGGCTTAAGGGAAGGATACCCCATGAAACCCAGCATCGAACAAGGTCAATGCCAGTTAAACCATTCGCTAGGAGGGCCCGGAGCTTAATGATTTGCAGTGCATAAGCTTGCCGCTCTTTAGCGGTGAGCCGTGGAGGCATTGGATGATTATTGCTAAGCCGCTGAGCACGGTAACCTGGCAGAGGGTTTTCATCAGCAGGTACAGTGTTCAGACAGTAAAACCAGGTATAATTCCAGTCCTTTGGATGACTGTGGTGTTTCGAATGAGGGAAGTCAACTTCTTTCCTTTTCTGAATTGATACGCCTCCAAGTTGGGACCGTCAGAGAATTCGGTCCGGCGGTTTAAGTGGAAAAAGTCTTTGAAAAGCTCCACAGTTGGCTCCTCTTGAAGATAAACTTCGCAGAATACTTGAAACTTGCATATGTTGGACACAGAGGTTGGTCCGATATCTTGAGGATGGAGTTGAAAGCTAGCGAGCACATCCCGGAAAAACTTTGAACCGGGCGGGCTAAAACCCCGGTCCAGATGCTGCATGAACACAATCACTTCCCCAGCTTGAGGTGTTGGAGGACATTCAGGGCCAGGAACTCGCCAATGGAGAACATCTTTCTTGGCCAAAGCGTCGGTCAAGACATACTCGTTAAGTTGCGTTTCAGTGATCCGGGACGGAACCCAGTTGCATGCGGCGAATTGCTTTGCCATATTGGAAAGCAAACTGAAAATAAAGCACAAAGGACGGTTTACGATTCAAAGTTGATCTATACCAACCAGAGTTAAACCAGGAAATTATGCATGTTAAACCGACTATTGCTACTCAAGTTAAATGGCGGTTTAAGTGCGGGCTAATGGTACTGGGCGGATTATGATTTTCTACAAGTTAAACTGCCTATGAAGGAAGCAACCAAGATAAAATTCAATAAGTGTTGCAAAAAACAGGTTTCACACAATGATGAAATTATTTTGGATCTATCATACTTCAGTAGAGGAAAATTTCTGCGACCTATAATGGCGTTAAGCAGAACAGAGAAGTTCGAGCGTCTACTGAGGATTTTTTTACAAAGAAGGAAGATCTACTAGTGCTGAAAATGGATGCAGAGCAACTACCGCACGAGATCTACACTACTGTTGGATCAAAGAAACCACGGCAGAAGCAAATATGAAGAACTGAGATGAACGAGGAACTGTATAGATGAACTCGCTAACCCTAGCATAGATCTAAAGATGTGGAAAGGGAAAACTTACCAGTACAGATCTACTGCGGAGGGATGCCGCGAGCTCTGGTTCGATTCAGGGTGATGCAGCGGCCGGGGACGAAGATGACGGTGCGCTCGGTGGCGGTGGCGGAGCTCGAGCGGTAGGGGTTCGCGAGAGGAAGAAGAAGAGGCAAGGGGAGAGAATGAAAAGACCCGCCGGCTTTATTTATAAGGAGAAAGGGATAAGTGGTAGGCGCAAGAATCGAGGAGCCTAAAGCGGCAAAGAGGGCGCGCTTGTCGCCTCAATCTTCGGGATACCATTAATGAAGAGAATCTTTTTAATCTTTTTATATGGAGATGATGTCATGATGAACCGTTGTTGTGTCTATATGATGACGTCATGGCGGTTTAACAAAGTTTACAGGAGAAGACATCATGGCGGTTTACTAAAAGTGTAAGAAGATGTTCACAGGATTTTTCTAAGTACTGAAGATTGACATGAACAGGTTATCAATCTGGGGCCTAATGTTGGGGATATAACTACTGAGTATAAACCGCCCAGGAGGGGCCGATTCACACTCAACCATATTGAAGCCCATGAAGACCCAGAAGATGGCGCTTTACTAATGAAGCTTAGAGGCCCGGAGCCCAAGAGGCGGATTAGGGCCCGTAGTGGTAAACCGTCATAGTCATGTAACTTGTATTGTAAGATAGGAAAGGAGAGACCGAGCCGGACACTTGTATGAGGCCTCGGGACTCTGTAAACCGGCCGGGCGTCAACCCGTGTATATAAGGGGATGACCCAGCAGCGATTCAGGGACAAGAAACAACAACTCGAGAGCCAGGCATAGCGTGTTTAGCTCCCTGGTTATTGAGACCCCAATAATCCCATCACAACTAGACGTAGGACTTTACCTTCATTGAAGGGGCCGAACTAGTATAAAAAAACCCTTTAAGCTAACCCGTTGCAATTGCTCCACGACTAAGTCCTTTCACGAGGACATCTGACGTGATATTTCCACGACACTTGACTTGAGGCATGTAAGTAGATAAGAGTAAACGCTTGGCAATGTAAGACGAACTTTTATTGCAAAGATCATCATTGATTGCCTTTAAGAACTCATGCTCTTGCTCAAGGTTGAGCTTTTCAAAGTGTAACTTCTCATGAGTCCTTAAAAGTTCTCGATGATCTCCTAAGATAGTTTCATGACCTAACTTAAGAGTGTTTAGTTCTTTAGTTAGAAGCTCAATCTTCTCCTTATCATTGTCATTCGTTTTATCTTGATTAACATGATTAATTGATGCTTCATCATAGTATTCATCACTAGAGTTGTCAATAAGTAAATCATCATCACCTAACAAGTCATCTTCATCACTATTGAAATCAACATACTCGGGGTGTGATACCTTTGGTCCTTTAACCATGAAGAATCTTCCAAGTCCTTCATTTGGTGAACCAAATATGTCATAGGAGTTGGTTGACACAAGTGCTAGACCGGCAACACCTTCATCTTGAGTATGTTCAGAGTCGGACTGATAGCTTCTCTCGGAGTGATGGCCGGAGTCGGAGCCGGATACCCATTCACCAACATGAGCTTGATGTCTTCATTTTGTGTAGCTCCTTGATGACTTGTCCTTCCTTTCCGAATCCTTGCTTCTCCGGGATGTTCTTCGTTCATAACGATCATCTCTACTCCTTCCCTCTCTTGGTGGTGATTTTTCTCTTCTTTTGTGGGGAGCCGTACACTCATTGGAATAGTGTCCGGGTATTCCACAATTGTAGCAATTACGCTCTCAACTAGAAGATCTTTTGTCATTGTAGGACCTTGACTTGGAGCTTCTTTGCTTGCTTCTACTCTTGTAGAACTTGTTGAAGTTCTTCACCATTAGGCTCAATTCTTCATTGAAGGTTTGTTTCTCACTTGATGATGTGGGAGCTTCACATGAGGCTTTGTAAGCACCACTTGACTTGTTGTGGAGCTCCTCCTTATCCTTGAGTGACATCTCATGAGAAACAATTCTTCCAATGACCTCTGTTGGCTTGAGATTCTTGTAATTGGGCATCATTTGGATCAATGTGCACACGGTATCATATTTTCCATCCAAGGCTCTTAAGATCTTCTTGATGATGAATTTGTCTGTCATCTCTTCACTTCCTAAGCCGACGATCTCATTTGTAATGAGAGCAAGCCTAGAGTACATTTCAGCGATGCCTTCACCATCCTTCATCTTGAACTTGTCAAGTTGACTTTGAAGCACATCCAACTTGGATTCCTCGACGGAGTCAGTACCTTCGTGCATATCAATCAAAGTATCCCAAATTTCCTTTGCATTCTCAAGACGGCTGATTTTTTTGAATTCTTCGGGGCACAATCTGTTGAAGAGGATATCACAAGCTTGAGCGTTGTATTGCAGCATCTTCAACTCTTCTGCGCTAGCTTCACGGTTTGGTTCTCTCCCATCAAAGAATTCACCTTGCAAGCCAATACACACAATAGCCCAAACGGCGGGGTTATGTCCAAGAATATGCATTTTCATCTTATGCTTCCAACTAGCGAAATTAGTGCCATCAAAGTAAGGACCTCTACGGTGATAGTTTCCCTCACTAGATGCCATACTCTCCTAGGTTGTGAAACCAAGTCTATGACCACCAAAAGCTATGGAGATCAAGGCAAATGGAGAACAAAGCTCTGATACCACTAGTAGGATCGAAAATATGTCTAGAGGGGGGTGATTAGACTACTTGACCAAATAAAAGCTTATCCTTTCCCAATTTTAGTTCTTGGCAGATTTTAGCAAACTTAGCACAAGTCAAGCAATCTTAACACAATTCAAGCAAGCATGCAAAGAGTATATGAGCAGTAGAAAGTAAAGCATGCAACTTGCAAGAATGTAAAGGGAAGGGTTTGGAGTGTGCAAACGCAATAGGAAACATAGATGTTTTTGTCGTGGTTCTGATAGGTGGTGCTATCGTACATCCACGTTGATGGAGACTTCAACCCACAAAGGGTAATGGCTACACGAGTCCACGGAGGGCTCCACCCAAGAAGGGCCCACAAAGAAGCAACCTTGTCTATCCCACCATGGCCGTCGCCCATGAAGGACTTGCCTCACTAGAGGTAGATCTTCACTAAGTAGGCGATCTCCTTGCCCATACAAAATCCTTGGTTCAACTCCACAATCTTGTTGGAGGCTCCCAAGTGACACCTAGCCAATCTAGGAGACACCACTCTCCAAGAAGTAACAAATGGTGTGTTGATGATGAACTCCTTGCTCTTGTGCTTCAAATGATAGTCTCCCCAACACTCAACCCTCTCTCATGGGATTTGGATTTGGTGGAAAGAAGATTTGAGTGGAAAGCAACTTGGGGAAGGCTAGATATCAAGATTCATATGGTAGGAATGGAATATCTTGGCCTCAACACGTGAGTAGGTGGTTCTCTCTTAGAAAATGCAAGTTGGAAGTGTAGGTTCATTCTGATGGCTCTCTCCACGAATGAAGAGGATGTGGAGGGGTATATATAGCCTCCACACAAAATCTAACCGTTACACACAACTTGCCAATCTCAGTGGAACCGAATTGAAAAACTCGGTCTGCCCGATTCAGCAAATCTAGTGACCGTTAGGATTTTCGGTGGGACCGACATGCAACTCGGTAGGACCGATATGGTTAGGGTTAGGGCATAATGTAATCTTAGTGAGACCGATTACACAAACTCAGTGGGACTAGTTTTGGTAATAAGCTAACCAGAGAGTTGGTTAGGTAAACTCGGTGGGACCGATTCGCTCATCTCGGTGAGACCAAAATGTTACAAAAGGGAAACAGAGAGTTTACATTGCAATCCTGGTGGGACCGATCGCTCATCTCGATGGTACCGAAACATTACGAAGGGAAACAAAGAGATTACAATCCCATCTCGGTGAGACCGAGATCCCTATCGGTGAGACCGATTTGCATACGGTTTGTGGCAGTGGCTATGACATCTGAACTCGGTGGCACCGGATAGAAAGAATCGGTGGGGCCGAGTTTGACTTTTGGTTTAGGTCATATGTGGATGTGAGAAAGTAGTTGAGGGCTTTGGAGCATATCACTAAGCATTTTGAGCAAGAACCTCAATAAGCAACACCTCATCCCTCCTTGATAGTATTGGCTTTTCCCATAGGCTCAATGTAATCTTGGATCACTCAAATATAAAATGTAGAGTCTTGAGCTTTGAGCTTGAGCCAATCCTTTTGTCCTTAGCATTTTGAGGGGTCCACTTTTCTCATCCATGCCATGCCATTCACTGAGCTTTCCTAAAATATTTATCTTGAAATAGCATTAACTCAATGAGCTATATGTTGTTAGGAATTACCAAAACCACCTAGGGATAGTTGCACTTTCAGGAATACTACCCTTTCCTAGGGTTTCGGGGTAGGGATGATCTGCCCTTCGGCCGGAAGTCGATGCGCGATGTCTGTGGACAGGTATCCGGCCTCCCGAAGCTTCTTGATGTCCTCCTTCGTGACAGAGGAGGCCATCCACTTGCCTCCCGCTCCGGACATGTTTGGAATGTTTTTTTGCGGAGAAGGTGAATGCTTGGGCATTGGACCTCGATAATGGATGAGCAGAGGAAGAAGAAGGCGTGGGTGAAAAAGGGGAATCCTTACCTCTTTATAAAGGCGGCAGTCATGTGCCTCCCCACTTGCCCTAGAAACTCGCTTATTCCCCAAGTGTCGTGCTAATGGCACTGTTGGGTTACCCACGCCCGTATTGATGAGAATCTCGTGATAAGGAGACACGATCTCTGCTTCGACAAGACGTGCCTATAAAACTGCCACGCAAGATGTGCAGTAGCAGGTTGAAAAATGGTTCGAATAATGACCGGGCCATGGCGTGATGTCACGCTATGGAAAAGTTGTTAGCAGATTAGAATCATGGAATACTGTACTCCCTTTGGTGGAATGTGGAATTTGTTTTGCAGAGCCGGACACAATTCTTGTGTTCAAGATCTACTTCAGAGTATTCGGAGAAGGAACCCGCCTTGCAATGCTGAAGACAATCTGCGCTGGACTCATCGTCATTGAAGCCTGGTTCAGGGCTACTGAGGGAGTCCTGGATTAGGGGGTCCTCGGACAGCCGGACTATATGCTTATGCCGGACTATTAGACTATGAAGATACAAGATTGAAGACTTCGTCCTGTGTCCGGGTGGGACTCTCCTTTGCATGGAAGGCAAGCTTGGCAATCCAGATATGTAGATTCCCTTCTCTGTAACCGACTCTATGTAACCCTAGTCCCCTCCAGTGTCTATATAAACTGGAGGGTTTAGTCCGTAGGACAACAACAATCATAATCATAGGCTAGCTTCTAGGGTTTAGCCTCTACGATCTCGTGGTAGATCAACTCTTGTAATACTCATATCATCAAGATCAATCTAGTAGGAAGTAGGGTATTACCTCCATAGAGAGGGCCCGAACCTGGATAAACATCGTGTCCCCCGCCTCATGTTACCATTAGCCTTAGACGCACAGTTCGGGACCCCCTACCCAAGATCAGCCGGTTTTGACACCAACAACGGGGTCCTGTTCATCCAGCCCCAACTGGCTCGATCGATCAGAGTCCTGTTCATCCAAAGGCAACACCATGGGGTCCTGTTCATCCACCCCCACTGCTTACTATTCATCCAAACCCCCCAGCAAGGCTCACTATTCATCTAGAGGCAGCATCGATCGGCTTCAGTTAGCAGCAGTAGAGAAGGAATCGTTCGATCGGGTTTAGTTAACAGCCATCGATCGATAGCTCGAGTTCAGTAGCGTGTTGCCTTTAGTGCAATTGCTCGGGTTCAGTTAGAGCCCAACGCCTCGCACACACGCGTGTACGTGTATGAGAGAAACGCGCATCGCTCGGCCCCGACCACCAACCGTAACCGGGAACACCCCAATATTTTCCTCGCCCTCGCTTCTACCATGGTTTTTTCCGTCATGGACGGCCCGAAGAATGTCATGCAGGTGCGTCTCCGGCCCGCCCAGGATGAAAAGCCCATTTTCTGTCATGAATTTTTCTCATAGAAGTAGGAGCCCACCACATTTATGATGATACCGAGTTTTGTCACAATTATCGTCATAAAAGTGTCATAAGTATGACAGGAAAAATATTCGTTCGGCCCAAAATGTCACGGGTGTGTCTTTTTTTTGTAGTGCATGCAACCGTACAACTGGTAGGTTTCGAATGAACATGTAGTGAGAAAAAATATGTGAGGTCCGGATAGGGTCAAACCGTACTATGGACCTTTTCTGCAGTGTGCCTACAGCGTTTCCCAAGGTATTTTAAGTGTGTAGTTATGTACGTACTGTACATATACCGCGACCTTATGGGGCAGTCGACAGAGGCTGAACTGCTATTCAAGGTCCGGATCCATCGAGCTATCGCAATGAGATGTGGACCGGACTCGTTTAGCGATGTCATTGGTCTTGATGACCGATGAATTGTTCGGCTTGATGAGGCTGTCATGCACCTCGGCTACTAGGGCCGCGGTGTGCTCTTGAGTACGGAGGGAGAGCTCCATATTTCCATTGACTGTGATGGCGCCATGCGGTCCAGGCATTTTAAGCTTCAAATAAGCATAGTGCAGGACTGCATTAAAGCGGGCAAAAGCAGTTCGTCTGAGCAATGCGTGATAACCACTGCGGAAAGGGACGATGTCAAAGATCAATTCTTCGATGCGGAAGTTGTCTGGAGAGCCAAATACCACTTCCAGTGTTAAGGAGCCCGTGCAATGGGCCTCCACACCGGGTATTACTCCTTCAAATGTAGTGTTACTAGGCTTGATTCTTGACGGGTCGATACCCATTTTACGGACAGTGTCTTGATAGATAAAGTTAAGACTGTTGCCGTCGTCCATAAGGACTCTAATGAGATGGTATCCGTCGATGATGGGATCGAGTACCAGGGCAGCTGAATCTCTGTGACGGATACTGGTTGGATGATTCCTACGATCAAAGGTGATCGGACAAGCCGACCATGTGTTGAATTTTGGGGCGACAGGCTCTACGGCGTAGATGTCCCTTAGTGCGCGCTTGCGCTCCCTCTTGGAGATGTGGGTGACATAGATCATGTTCACCATTTTCATCTCGGGGGGAAATTGCTTCTGAGTGTTCGGCTGACGGGGCTCGTCATCGTCCTCGCTTGGAGGTCCTTTCCCCTTATGTTCGGTATTTAACTTACCGGCCTATTTGAAAACCTAGCAATTTATATTGGTGTGATTGGCAGGTTTGTCGGGGTGCAATGAATCTGACAAGGCCTCTCGAGGATTTTGTCCAAATTGGATGGACCTCCCATGTGGCCCTTAAAAGGTTTCTTCCGCTGACCGGGTTTGGAACGAGTGAATACGGCGTTGACTGGCATATCTTCTGTGTCGTCGTTATTATTTTGACGCTTGTTTTTATTGCGGCACCGCTACCATTGCCGTCTCTGGCCTCCGAAGTGCCAGGGTCGCTAGAACTGTTGCTTCTATGAGCTAGCCAGCTGTCTTCGCCCACACAGAAGCGGGTCATAAGTGTTGTAAGAGCTGCCATGGTTTTTGGCTTTTCCTACCCGAGATGTCGGGCGAGCCATTCATCACGGATGATGTGTTTGAAGGCCGCTAAGGCTTCTGCGTCTGAACAGTCCACAATCTGGCTCTTTTTAATAAGGAACTGATTACAAAGTTTGCGAGCTGACTCTCTAGGCTGCTGGACTATTTGACTTAGGTCATCAGCATCCGGTGGCCGGACATAAGTGCCCTTAAAGTTGGCCCAGAAAGCATCTTCTAAATCTTCCCAGCTCCCAGTGGAGTTCTCTCGGGGGCTATTCAACCAGTGGCATGCTAGTCCTTCAACTTCAGGGGAAGGTATTTGATGGCATGGAGGTCATCTCTGCGAGCCATGTGAATGTGAAGAAGAAAATCCTCAATCCAGACGGCAGGGTCTGTCATTCCATTGTACTGCTCGATGTTCACGGGTTTAAACCCTTCCAGAAATAGGTGTTGCATTACTTCATCAGTAAAGCATATAGGGTGTGTGGCGCCTCTATACCAGGTGACATCGGGAAGGAGTTTGGATGACATCTGTGTTCGGGTCTGACCCCGAACTTGGTGATGTTCGTCACGCCAGGTTTGGTGGCCGTCATCTCGTGCCAAAACACATCCTCTGGATCCATAGATTAATCTAGTTTAGTCGGCTTTATTGGCCAGGTCCTAACGTAAGTCGTATGTGTAGTCCGGAGCCATTGTCTCCTTGCCTCTATGGCGAGGGGGTGTGGGTTGGTGTTCAGCGGGATGAGCAGTCTTGTCCCGTCCATGTGGTGGTTGGTCTGGTTGATCAGCGTAATTGTATTTTGACAGTATTGGCTCGAGGGCTTCATTGTTGAATTGTGGCAGCAGTCTGCGCTTGGGGTAACTCTTTATTGGTCGCTCAAGGTCGTATTCTTTGCTGGCTAGGACGTTGGTCCATCTGTTGTTGAGCGTGTCCTATTCAGCTTGAAGCTGCTGATGTTTCTTTTTCAGGCTCCACGCGGTGGCTATGAGTTGTCGCTTAAAGTGTTCTTGTTCGAGGGGCTCCTCTGGGATGATAAAACCTTCGTCATCGAGGCTCACATCCTCTTCGAAGGCAGGTAAGTAGTTAATGTCCTCCGAATCTTCGTGATCAGCATGTTCAGGGTTGTATTTACCCTCCTCCGTTTCGTCATATTCGGATGTAGGTTCAACGGGGTTGTCGCGGTCTTCGGCGTTATCCGGAGTGTCATTATCTCCAGTGCCTACTATCCTTTGCCCGATGCAATCGTGAGCGGCGCCGCTGACACCAGCGCTTTGGTGGTTCATCGACGGGCTTGTCCTTGCCTGGATCCTGAATGCCATCACTGTCCTTCTTCTCAGGGGTGTCTGCCATGTATACATCATAGATAGAAGTGGTTGTCCGATGCCCAGTAATAGGCGGGTTTTGACCTGGTTCAGCATTGACATCATCGTCCATACCATCAATGTCTTCGGAAGCATAGTCTAGCATGTCGGATAAATCCTCGACAGTGGTTATTAAGTGGGTGGCGGGTTGGGTGTAAAATTCCCTGCTCTTAGCCCCCACCCGAGGTGGGTGTAGTTCGGAGGCAAAGCTTCCGTAATGGCAAGAGATTGTATTAAGCCTAGTGCTTCGTCTAAGAGTGAAAGCTGGATAGGAGTCTACGGAGCCAGGCTCAGTGATAGACACTTAATCGAGCCCGATGGACGCAGACCTCGACAGTTCAGAGTTATCGTCCAAAGGTGAGTCCGGCTCCCCGATGACTGGGAGAGTCCTGTTTGACTCTGGCTTCACCAACAGCGCGGTCGCATCTGGGTCTCTGATTGGGAGCTCCATGACTGGAAAGAGTCCGGCGGGTCGATCCTCCTGTCTTTGGACAATACGATCTACCCCGGATCCAAGGCCAAGGCAGGTGTGAGCGTTGACCCCTAGACGGGATCTAATAGCAGATCCGAAGGGCCTTCTTCATGAGGGTAAAGAGCGGCAGTCAAGGCCGCGAACCCCTCAAAGATCAGATCTCCTCGGATATCAGCGACATAGTTCAGGTTTCCAAACCTGATCGAGTGACCGGGGGCGTAACTGTCGACCTGATCAAGGTGGCTGGTTGAGTCGGCACATAGCACGAAGCCGCTGAACACAAAGATCTGTCCAGGGAGAAAGGTCTCCCCGGACATGGCATCATCGCTGATGAGGAGGCACGCCATCAATCCCTCTGTTGACAACACAACGGAACTCTCAATGAAAGCACCAATGTCGGTGTCAAAACCGGCAGATCTCGGGTAGGGGGTCCCAAGCTATGCGTCTAAGGATTAATGGTAACAATGGACAAAGGTAAACAATGTTTACCTAGGTTTGGGCCCTCTTAAAGGAGGTAAAACCCTACATCCTGCTTGATTGTATTTGATGAGTATAGGGGTTACAAGAGTTGATCTACCTCGAGATTATAATGGCTAGCCTATGAATATTATGATTGCCTCTATGGACTAAACCCTCCGGTTTATATAGACATCGGAGGGGCCTAGGGTTGTACAGAGCTGGTTCACAGGGAAATGAAATAACATATCCGGACACCAATCTTGCCGTTCATGCATATAGGAGTCCTACCCGGACACGGGGGATGGTCTTCTGCCTTTATCTTCACGGCCCATCAGTCTGGCCCATATCGAATAGGCCGGATGCCCGAGGACCCCTTAGTTCAGTACTCCCTCACTACCACTTAGTGATAAAGTAAAGCAATTACATGGTGTTTGTATTTTATACAATAAAGCGACAACCATAAGGCTCCTGCCAGTTGCCGATAACTTCTACAAAACATGATCATGTCATACAAGAACATATATCTCGTCATGTCTTGACCATATCACAACACAACATGCCCTCGGTTGTTGCAAGTTTTACGTGGCTTCTATGGGCTTCTAGCAAGAACCATTCTTACGTACGGCACAAAACCACAACGGTGATTTATTAAGTTTGCTGTTTTTACCTTCAACAAGGACGGGTCGCAGTCCAATTTGATTCAACTAAAGTTGGAGAAACAGACACCCGCAATCCACCTTTATGCAAAACTAGTTGCATGTCTGTCGGTGGAACCGGTCTGATGAACATTGTCATGTAAGGTTGGTCCGGGCCGCTTCATCCAACAATACCACCGAATCAAAATAAGACATTGGTGGTAAGCAGTATGACGATCACCACCCAAAACTCTTTGTGTTCTACTCGTGCATATCATCTACGCATAGACCTGGCTCGAATGCCACTGTTGGGAAACGTGGCATGCAATTTCAAAAAATTCCTACACCCACGCAAGATCTATCTAGGAGATGCATAGCAACGAGAGGGGGAGAGTGTGTCCACGTACCCTCATAGACCGAAAGCGGAAGCGTTTGTTAACGTGGTTGATGTAGTCAAACTTCTTCTCGTTCCGACCAATCAAGCACCGAACGTACGACACCTCCGAGTTCTACGCACGTTCAGCTTGATGACGTCTCTCGAACTCTTGATCCAGCAAAGTGTCGAGGGAGAGTTGCGTCAGCACGGTGGCGTGGTGACGGTGATGGTGAAGTGATCCATGCAGGGCTTCACCTAAGCACTACGTGAATATGACCAGAGGTGTAAACTATGGAGGGGGGAGCCACACACGGCTAGGAATCAATGATGTGTGTTCTAGCGGTGCGCCCCCCCCCCCTATATATAGGTTAGAGGGGAGGAGAGGCAGCCAAGGGGGCACCCCAAGTAGGAGGAATCCTACTTGGGCGCCTCCCCAATTCGGCCTCCCCCTTCCATAAGTGCCGGAGGGGGAACAAAGGAGGAGGGGGAGAGAAAGAAGGGGGAGGCCGAATCCCTCCCCTTCCTTCTCTCTTCCCCCTTTTCCTTCCCTCCCCCCCCCCAATTCGGCCTACATGGGGGCGCACCAGCCCCTTAGGGCCTGGTCTGTCCCCCTCTTGGCCCATTAGACCCATGTAGTTACTTCTCCTTCCTCCACAAAAAAGTTAGGGTTTCTGCCTCCCGCCGTCGCCGCCGCGGGTCCGCCTCCTCTCTGGTGGCCCTAGGGCCATGGGGGCGCGGTGGATCTCGGCAAGGGCCAGCGGGAGGGCTCCGTTTTTAGTCGTTTTTTTCAGTTTTGCAAGGGTTTGTGTCCTGCTCAGGAAGACGAGACGGCGGCGGCTCCCTGAGGATGGAATAAAGGTCTCCCCGCCTAGTCCCCGTTCCGGCGGCGCGTCTAGCATCATTGATGGGCGTGTGGAGGTGTGTCTCCGGCGGATCTATCTTTGGTGGATTTGCTCAGATCTCGTTGTTGTTCGTCTACGTTCGCGTGTCTTCGGATTGGATCTTTCTGATCTACGTTATTCTTCATCTGTGGTGGTCGCTATTCTGGTGCGTCGGTCCTACGGGGCCTTAGCATGGTGACTTCCCGACTGTCTACTACAACAAGTTGTGCCCGACTCCGGCGATGGAGGGCCGATGACGGCGGCGCGCCTTCGGCTCGCTTCAGTGCTGGTAGTCATCGCTAGGTGGTCTATGGATCTGGATGTAATTTTTATTATTTCTGGTATTCGTTGTACTGCCATGATTGAAGATGAATAGATCGGAAATTTTCTCACAAAAAAAGACCCATGTACTTTGCCGGGGGTTGCCCGATACGTACCTGGTACCCCCGGAACACTTCCGGTGTCCGAATACTATCGTCCTATATGTGAATCTTTACCTCTCAACCATTTCGAGACTCATCGTCATGTCCGTGATCTCATCCAGGACTCCGAACAACATTCGGTCATCAAATCACATAACTCATATAATACAAATCATCATCGAACGATAAGCGTGCGGACCCTACGGGCCGGTCAATAACCAACAGTGGAACCTTGACGCTCATATTGGCTCCCACATATTCTACGAAGATCTTTATCGGTCGAACCGTTATGACAACATATGTTATTCCCTTTGTCATCGGTATGTTACTTGCCCGAGATTCGATCGTTGCTATCTTCATTCCTAGTTCAATCTCGTTAGCGGAAAGTCTCTATACTCATTCTGTAATGCATCATCCTGCAACTAACTCATTAGTCACTTTGCTTGCAAGGCTTCTTATGATGTGCATTATCGAGAGGGCCCAGAGATACCTCTCTAATACTCGGAGTGACAAATCCTAATCTTGATCTATGCCACCCAACAAACACCTTAGGAGATACCTGTAGAGCATCTTTATAATCACCCAGTTATGTTGTTACGTTTGATAGCACACAAGGCTGATAACCCACAAGTATAGGGGATCGCAACAGTTTTCGAGGGTAGAGTATTTAACCCAAATTTATAGGTTCGACACAAGGGGAGCCAAATAATATTTGAAGGTATTAGCAGATGAGTTGTCAATTCAACCACACCTGGAGATTAATTATCTGCAGCAAAGTGATAAGTAGCACATTAGTATGATAGTTTTGATGATAGCAGCAGTAGTAATGGTAACAGTCACAGTGATAGCAGTGATATTGTAGTAGTAACGATAGCAGTAGCAATACTAGTAACTTAGCAAGAACAATATAAGATAAATTTGTAGGCATTGGATCATGTGAT